>NC_056744.1:310269989-310307489 GCF_019279795.1 Protopterus annectens
ATTATTTTTAAAATGCTGAAACAACTATAAATACATTCACACATCTAAAAACAATCTGTAACAAACATATCAACTTTTGTAAGCAATCTGCAGTAAATTCATGTTGTGTGATTTATAGAATTTGCCATAGATAGGTATATGACATTTAGACTGCTTTACCAGAAGCACAATCTGGGTTTGCACGAATGAGTAAGACATGTTCTAATTTTTTACTTCACTACCTTGACCTGTTTCACTACTGTGACTTAATAACATTTATCCAAATCTTAATTCCATCATTCTACCAGTGTGTGTGTGTGTGTGTGTGTGTGTGTGTGTGTGTGTGTGTGTGTATACATATATATATATTTCCTTTGGTGGGTCTGCTTGTTTAAAAAGAAATTCACCATATGTCCCACAACCGCATGCAATCATGTTAATAACATACACACCAAAAAAGAAAAAAAAATGTGCCATAACACAGGCTACCAAGCAGGTTGTTACAGGCAAAGAGAGACTGGGAAGAGACTGCATCACTCTGGTTTCCCCTAATCCATGTGTTACACTGATTGGCAGGAGTGTCTAGCCAGTTGTAGAGCCAGACTGTCTGTTAGACGGTGAGGCCAGTTGCCAATCAGGTATCTGACTTGTTGTGATTTAGACAGATAAGGGAAGTCCTGAGGAAATATAAGCATGTGAACATAGGTTCATAGGTTAGTACTAAGCTAACTGCCCTTGCAAGCCATTTTAAGCCTAGCCAGTTATCTCTTGTGAGACTCAAACTATGCACCTTGTGTTTGTAAGGCAAACACCTTAACCATTAGGTCACCCTCCCAACCCCAGGCAGGCCTGCTTGTGCAGGATCTAGTGACATGAGCAGACGTTCCAGTCTCAGAGTTAATCATTTCATTCATCAACCTTGGTTGGCAGGAATCTCTCAGGGCTAATTAAAGGATTCAATTCATACTTTCCAGCTGTCCGTATTTTTAGGGATGTGCCTAATGTTTCCTAAAATTTGACCAATCTCTCCAAAAACAGTATTTTTATGAAGTTCTATGTTAATAGAACCTCCCCTCCCTCAGAATCACAATTCCCTAATTATATTCAGACTAGAAATTATGCCCTCAAAATTCACAAGGAAGAGATCTTAGCACCTACATGACAGACAAAGAAAAACATGACCATGAACGTGAGGGATGCCCTAGAGTTTGTGGTGGGTTTGAAAACATGCCCTGTTTTTCTGGATCCTAGAGGTTTCAGAATGTAAAGCAGTATGTTTAACTCCGGGTTGTTTCTTATGATGATAGTTTTCATAGTTTTACAGTTCAGTGTACAATTTTAAGCTCAGGAAAAAATCCCTTAAGAGCTAAGGGCCCTAAGAACCTATCAAGTTTCATGTTTCCTTTAAAGGCTACATCATTGTAAGGTATGAACTCTGTATATGAAGCATTTATGGACCTATTCAAGATGACTAACAAATGAATTTCTGTACAAAAAAAGTTATATTGCAGTTCTAAACCAAGTAGGCATAGAGACGAATAAAAATCTCCTTGCTTCTGGAAGTAACACAGTGAAAGGTTATATGAAGTACACCATAAGTCTTTTGTATTATGTAAGCCATACTCTCATCAAAAGGAAGATTTTCATCAGTGACTGTTATTTGCAAAAACACACTCTAGAGAAGCAGTACTATGCTAAAATAAATGTAATTACATTTTTCTGTAAAAAAATTCTGGTTGCTGTAAATCATGTTGCATGTAAAACATATGGAATGTATAACATGGAAAATGTAGCTTTACTGAGTGTAAAATTGCTCTTAATGTGGAAAGGTAGAAAAACTGTTGAAAAACAAACCATTTCTACTCCTCAAATGGGCAAAGAGATGACCGATTTGTATGATAACTTGTTGGCTTCAACCTTCTCTGCTTCAAAGCTAAAAGACACTGAGAACAGGAAGAGGATAATCTGAATTTGAACCTAAACAAAAACTAGTGCCACAGACTCTTTTAAGTAGAAAAAAAAAATCAGTCAGTCAAATATCTATCTGACATCCAGCAGGTACTGCATTTCAGGACAGAGCTCAAATTGGATGTCTGTGGAAACATTCTACTTCCTTTTTGAGGTCTGAGTAAAACAAATACAGAAATTCTTTATTTCTCTTTAGCTACTGGTAATGGTAGATCAGATAACCTAATAGATTTTTTTCTTTATGCCTTCCATTTGATTATGAACATTTGTTTTTATTTGTTTGGTAAGCGTAAAACCACTTGTAGATTTCATTTTAAAAAGTGCAATGCTTAATTTAATTTAATTCAAGTAAAGAGTCTGTTGTTTTCAATTTTAAATGCTTGGGGCTGGTGATTTATTTATTATTAGTTTAAGGGTACATGCATTGCAATGGTGAACTAACAATTGTTGGCATTTACCTTTCAAAGAGGTACTGCTCAGGCTATTACTACCCACAAATATTTATTGCAGTTGGTTTACTTTAAGAATGAACAGTGATTTTGATTTTGATATGCTAGTGTGATCTGTCTATCTCAGCACTATTGCTATGCGTCTCAAATGTCTAGAATTTCACAGAATGCTTAGATTTTTACCTTATACATTCGGTCTGTCCATAACATTTGTGGTTTTCTGGCAAAACTTTGAGGATTGAAGTCATTAAATAATAATAGACATCTGAATTTCAGATTTCACATCCTTCAGAAAATGCATGCTAATGTAAAACATGTTAATCTAGAAACTTCTGCAATTATTTTTTTGTGTCCAGAATCATTGCTTTAAGATGCTGAAAGGTGTGAATATTACCATAAATACAGTACCCCTCAATCTGGTAAATATATTGTGTGTGGGGAGGGGCAAAATAATTTTGGTCAAATCTAAATTATTTAATTTATGTTGATAAGACTGAACCACTGACAAATACCGTGCTGAGTATGAAGTGGGGGAAATCCCAGGGAGCCCATGATTATAATACTGACCTATAGCTGTACAGTACAAAGCTTATTTGGAAGTGGCAGGTATTGACTATTATTTGTGGCGGTAGTGTTTACTTAGTGTATGATTGGAATTTTGATCACCCAAAGTATAATATTTGGTGTCACTGACATGGATTTAAATCCAGTGCCATCCCATATAAATTGGTGGTAGTGGTACAAGTAATGGAATTGTAGCACCCATTAATCATGCCGACCATTTTAAGTTTTAGGTTCTCTACAACACTGAGACAGATAAGTTTTTATCTGAAAAACAACATTGTGAATTTTTCAGGGTTAATCTTAGGGCTTGTATTATTTCCCCAACAACAGAAGACAGTATTATGGAGGAGTAGAAGAAAACATGAGTCATAGATTTTGACAGTTGCCCTTTACTCAGTGATGCTCCTGAATACAGACCCAGGAAATAAGCAGAAGCTAAAGAACTGATTCACCACTTGGAATACTCACCTGCGTTTGACCATGTGGCTGCTAGGCCTCTTGGTAGCCACTGAAGTACTACAGCAATATCCTACTCCCTTTTGGATGTCCAGTTCAAAGAAACACAGAAATTCACTATTTCTCTTTAGCTAATGGTAATGGTAGATCAGATAACCTAATACATTTTTTTCTTTTATGCCATCTGTTTGATTAAATACATTTATTTTTACTCTGTCTGCGCTTAAAGTCACTTGTATATTTCATTTCTAAAATGTGCAAAGCTTAATTCAATTTATTTCAAATAAAGAGTCCATATTTTCAATTGTAAATGCTTGGGGCTGGTAATTTACTTATTATTAGCTTAAGGGTATGTGCATTGCAATGGTGAACTAAAAATTGTTGGCATCTACCTTTCAAAGAGGTACTGCTCAGGATATGACTACCATGCAAATATATTGCAGTTGGTTTATTTTAACTTTTAAATATTTATTTTTGTGCTATATTTTCCCTTCAACACCTGCCAGATATCAAGAGGCTAACTACTGAAATTGCACCTCAGAATCGAAAACTCAGAGTGCATCCAATTTTATTTAAGATCTGAGGAATCACATCAACCTGATATCTGATGCAGTATGCTTTAGGACAGCATCATGAATTAATGGTAAGATCTCTACATCACAGTTCTGAGTTGCAGTCACTATGTATGAGAAATTAGCATGTTCTCTCCATGACTGCATTTGTTTTCTATACCGCTGTGGTGGTGTAGTGGAAGAAAGCCTTGTCCACAGCCCAAATGACCTGAGTTTGACTAGTGGCCTGAGTTACTGTTGGAGTGACAGGAAGGCTGGACATGCCCATCATGGGGGGGTGGGGGGGAGGAGAACATGCTGGAATGTTATCTAATAGGCTCTGGTAGAGGTCAGAGTAATAGGATATGATGTTGGGCTGAAAGGCAGAGGTAGCTGACTAGTATAAACCAAACCAACAGCTGTGGGTGGGCCTGTGCTTAATGTGGTCCACTAATATCATGCCCAACCTATGTAAGGGTTGCATTAGCACATGGTGGCAGGGAAATAAGCGAATAAAAATCCTCCACATGGTCAAATGATGGTCTTTCTTGCAGCCTGTTTCATCACTTGCTGGAGCAGTGCCTTTCACAGCACAGATTGATTTAGGTCAGGAAATCAAATCTCCAGTAGGAGAGACCATCCTGGTGAAAGACACAGGGGGGTTCACCAGGAAGGGACTTGCAGGGAGATAATAATGCTTCTGGAGGTGACTTGATACCTAAAATAAAAATAAATAAATAAAGAAAGAAAGAATGAGTGCATGGGGTTTTCTCTCAACCTAGAGATTTCCTTCCATCTCCCAAAAACTTCACTATCGATTGCCAACAGTATTTACCCTTTTCTTTATAGCTCAGGTAGTGGCTATGAAGGGCCCAAAGACTAGCACATTTGCCCAGCAGGTAAATGATAAATAAATAGATACTTGTCTTTTCTCAATACATCACCACCACCAGCACTATACCCCTATAAGCAGAAAGTGGGACTTTTAGCAGTATTAATGCAGAATATGACTTTTGAAAGTCTTTCAGTTCAGCAGACCCTGACTGTGAAAGTCCTCATCACTTGTGTTGCTTCTGGCAAATTTTTGCAGCACCCATCTGTTATCGTTCAGTTCCTTTAAAATGGC
Source organism: Protopterus annectens (assembly GCF_019279795.1). Taxonomy (NCBI): domain Eukaryota; kingdom Metazoa; phylum Chordata; order Ceratodontiformes; family Protopteridae; genus Protopterus; species Protopterus annectens. The sequence continues at coordinate 310,275,083 of NC_056744.1, forward strand.
ATTGCATGTGTCATGGCATTTCTTCACCTGGGAAAAATGCAAAACTGGGCCTACTGGTAGTGGAAAGATAAAGGGAAAAAAAGAATTAAAAAGATTGCGATGGGAAACAATCCAGTGACAGGGTACGGTCAACACATGCTATGTTCCCCTCAAAATAGTTATCAAGGGAGTTGTTCATAGGGACTTGAAAATGCCAGCTATTGCAGACTTTAGGTAGGTTGGCTATAGGTGAAGGAAAATTGTAGGTGTTCAGCATCTGTCCTATACGGATCACCTGAAATCACTGTCACTTTATTCTGTTTCATGCAGACTACTCAGAGGTTATCTCTGCCTTGCATACAAGGCAATCTCTGACCCTGCTTTATTGGAAATGCTGCATCTCCATAAATCAAATGGTACACTGGTTACTAGCTCTAAAGACCTTAACCTGGTATGTGACATTAACAAAACCTGCTTGAAGGATAGATTTGTCTCCCAGGGATTACCACACCTTTGGAACAGACTCCCACTTCATGTCAAATAGAGCACGTCATTGGCCCTCTTCAAACGCAATCTGGACAATTGGATGGGTAACTGTAATTCACGCCAGGAGTTTCACCTGTGTCCCTCTTGGACAGGGGCTATAGGTGTTGATCTTGGAAATAAGGGTAGAATTTGGCTAGGCTTGTAAGAGCCCTAGGGTCATTAGGCTAGTAACTTCCTATGGTCCTATGAACATACTAATAAAATAATACAACATCACAAAAGAAAAATAAGTAAGTAGCAGGCTAAATTAATTTAAATATAACTATAATGAAACAATACTATATTCTCATGCTGGGTATTGAGTGTTAAGTAGTCTAGCAAGGGCTATATATGATAAATATAGCTTGCAAACTTAACTTTACCCAATTGGTAACATTTCTCAATGTTCTGTATGTTGTGCCATTAACTGTGTATGTTATGAACATTTAATGTAAGTAAAAACTGTTTTCACTTACTGATATTTTTTCCTGATAAGTCATGTCTCTTGAGAAATTAAAATGCCATTTAAATGGATATATTAGGTGCATTTTATCTGCAAAAAATGAATGTTGAGCCTGTAATTAGTCATTGTTTGATCAGTGTTCTATGCCAGTAAATAAATAAATAAACAGGTCTAGGACTGTATAGTTACTAAACAGACTGTAACAGCCTAGTATATATTTACCATAGCTTTACATGATTCTTTCCCCTATAGCCAACCTACCTAAAGTCTGCAATAGCTGGTGTTTTCAAGTCCCTATGAACAACTCCCTTGATAGCTATTATCAGTTATTGGCCTGATGAGGGAATAGTACACGTAAGTTATAACTTCTTTTTTTTCTGGAGGCAATGCCCTTTCTTATGAGATGAGCAACATAGAATGCCCTTCTTACCACTGCGGAGACATGGTGGTGAAAGGTAATGTTGCTGTCTACCTGTGTACCCAGGTCTCTCACCACTGAGTGCATACTTAAGGTACTGCTATCGATGGGGTAGTTAGCAGGAACATTGCCGTTACCAAAAAAGATGATAATACATTTTTTTTGCATTGGGTTTGAGTTTAAGGCCATGACTTTGGCACCAATCATTTGTTTGTGTAAGACCCTCTTGTAGGATGTTGACATCATTTGGAGATTCTATGACCACTCCCAGTTTGCAATCATCAGTAAATGTTGTCAACCACAGACCCTTAGTTTTTGCTTGTACATCAGAGAAATAGATTCCAAACAGTAGAGGTCCCAGCGCTGATCCCTGTGGAACACCACTGGTTGCAGGTCTGCTGTTGGAGTTGGATTCCCCTATTTTGACTATATGGATTCTATCAGTGAGCCAGTTAGCAAATCATCTAATTATATAAGGGTTGATACCTAGCTGTGTGAGTTAGTCAGTGATGCCTGAGTGGGGGATAGTGTCAAATCCCTTGGCTAAATCTAGGTAGGCTGTATACACAGATTTCCTCTCATCCAGGGCCTTGGTGACTGTCTCGATGAAGTCCACCAGGTTCAACAGGCATGATCTCCCTTTGACAAATCCAAACTGAGAAGGGTCAAGTGTTTGGAGATTAATATATCTTTGTTGATACGGTCCATGATGAGTCACTCCATGGCCTTGCAGATAGGGCTAGTCAGGCTAATAGGTCTATAGTAACTAGAGTCAGTGGAAGCACCACCTTTGTGCAAGGGAATAATGGTGGTCATTTTCCATTCCGGTAGGATGAAGCCAGTGCTTAGATTATGACTGAAAAGAGCACACAATGGTGTTGCTAATTCTTGTTGGAGCCCATATAGGACGCAGCCTGGGATGTTATCAGGTCCCATAAATGCTGTGTTCCTGGCCTTAGAGAGAGAATTCATGACCTGCTCTTTAGAGATACAAGGTAGGGGACAGGTGGCAGAGATGTCATGGGGTATGTGTGGCAGGGACAGGGGAGTGAAGTTTTCAAAGAACCTGTCAGCAAACAGGTTAGCTATGTCCACAGGCTCAGTATATATGGTATCATTAACTACCAGTTCAGCACAAATCTGGGTCTTTCCTTTTAGGTTACAGATGTAACTAAAGAATGTCTTATGGTTGTCTTTAGTTGAGGAAGCTAATTTGGATTCATAGTTTGCTTTGGAGGACTTTACAAAAAGTCATATTCACTTGTTTAAGTTGATGAGGGAGTGTTTCCAGTTTAGGGCTCTTCCCCTCTTACTCTTAGGTAGACATTTCTTCCTCTTATTGTAAAGCCTGTTAATGGCAGTTGTCCACCAGGCAAGTTTGCTCTTCTTTGAGGAGCTTTTTGGTCCTATCAGATATGACCATGCCAATGCAGTTATACAGGTGTTTGTATAGGGCATTGGCGTAGAGCTCGGCATAGTTGCCAGTTCCATCTGAGGGGGAGGTGCAGTGAAGCTATTTATACCATCCTGTAAAAGGTGCTTTGGAGAAGTTTTTTCAGTTTAGCTGCTGCTGGGGGGGGGGGGGGGGCAGGTGTGATAGTTACTTCAAATGAGACTGATTTGTGGTCAGATCTCACCAGGGAGACCTTACAGTGTGGGTGCTACTGTGATCTCCCATACTACTAAGCACCAGATCCAGGATGTTGGCACCCCTTGTGGGAGTGTCTGCCAGCTGGTCCAGGGCATTGGAGGTAACAAAGTTGATGAACCTTTGGGCAAGTGAGTTTGAGCATGAGTAATTTACCCAGTCAGTGGATGGGTAGTTAACGTCATGAAAAACCATGGTGTTTGGATGTATACTGATTGACTCAAGTAGATACAAATAGGCAGAGTGGGTGTCCTGATTCATGAAGGGGGTCCTGTAGCTGGCAATGACTTGAATAAGTGCTCTACCAACAGTTAATTGCGCCTGAATTATCTCTAGGACATCATATTGTTTGACAAATCTGCAGGTGAATTCATCTTTAATGAAAAGTGATACGCTGCTTCCTTTAGTTTTCACAATAGCACCTCAAGCATCACCAGAGATTAACTTTTTGCAGAAAAGACTTGGGAGCAAATTGAAGTTAAATGATTTAATCAGTACTACAAATAGAAACCAGAAGGATTCAAATGCAGGTCTTTAACTTCAAGCTGACAAGGTAAAGTAACAATGCTCTTTTGGACCACTACTGTTATTGTAAAAAGCAACTTTAAGTATGATCTCATGGTAACTTTAGCATGACTTCAAGTAGGTTAGAAGGAACAATGAAAGCTGAATCATCAGTGAAAAATGTTTTACTAAATAAAGGAGAGAATCATAGACTAAACAATGTATAATGCATAATGAAAGGCCGGGGTGAATAATGCATGGAGAATGTCAACTGCCAGTTAAGAGACATCTGCAGAATTAACTTCTGTGCACCAGACATACAGCTGGTACAACTGAGTTAATTAGCATGAATAACAGTAGTAACACAGTGCAAAGTAACTGTAGTAACACAGCACAGGGTTAAAATTTAAAGTGCACTGCACACTAAAGATATCTTGTGAAATTGCACTGAAACACAATTGTAGGCCTTCTTATTTTATAAAAAAACTGTAAATGTAAACAGACTTTTGAGAAAAAAAAACATTGTCCAGAAGCCTTTTGCACTTTAATTTTGCTACCTGTCAGGGGAAATGAAGCCTGCAATACATACAATCTAATCCAGGGGTGCTATGCCTTCTGAAACTCCACAGATCAAGTAAGAAACTAATTGCTGCATGCAAAAAGTAATAAGAAATCCTCTGAGATACTGGGATATATTTTCCAGTATGCCCAATAATTTGGAATGAGAAGGGGTCCCAACTTGAAAAATTATTTCAAAAGGAATTACAGCAGAAACGGGAATGGTAATATGGTTGGCATGTTTAAGTGTGGTATGTGCCTTCGGTGCCCCTATATAGCCAATACTGATGAAGTAAACCATTGGAGCACTATTGGAACCTTAAAAGCTAGAGAATATTATACATGTTACACCAGAGGGGTGGTATATTTGGCTTTATCTACAGCCTGTTTTGCATACTATGTAGGAAAAACAGAAAGAAAACTTAAACAAAGAATTTATGAACAAAAGTACAACATTAGTAAAAGGAAGGAGACTAATGCTCTGTATAAGTATTCCCTAGTATGTTCTGAATTCTGTTTTAAGTTTTGGGTTTTGGAACAGGTTAAAAAATTCAACAGAGGTGGTGATTGGCAAAATAACCTAGAGTATAGTGAACTTATGTGACAGTTGAGACTGGAGGTGTGCTCCCTCCCAGGTTTAAATGAACATTGCTCCATAGTACCTGCCCTAAGAGTCTTGTAATCAAGGGATGATTTCAGATCCCAGTACTGTTATATTGTTATTATTGAGTTGTACTTATATACTAAGTTATATTATACTATGTAGTAAAATGTATACATGTTTTATATTTTATATACATATTTATATATTGTATACTTTCATACAAGTTTTTTTGGACGGGCAAGTTGGAAGTATTTAATTGGAATTCTTTTAATTAATTGAATTAGTTCAGGAACCAATTGGGTGTGTTGTACTATTTAATTGTTGGGATTATATTAATGGCAGTTACTTGATTTACAAGCATTCTGATGAAGTTCCCTGTGCAGAATGAAAGCGATTAATGCAGATTGCTTTTTTGTATATTAAAAGCCTTTTAAGATCGGAGTGACTTCCTTGTCTTTGTTGGGACCAGTGTGCCGGAGTGGCCATCTTAAGCTTAGCCAATTATCCCATGTGAGAATCAAACCCTGCAACTTGTGGTTGTAAGGTAAACACCTTGACCATTATGCCAACTCCCCCACTAAAAGCTTTCTACGCTTTCCATAGCAGAGAATAGTTTTGCTCCATCGACATAGACTCACACATATGAAAACACACACACTCGGAGACACACAGACACAGAAACACAAACACACATGTGCATACACATTAGTGTGTGTGTGTGTATATATATATATATATATATATATATATATATATATATATATATACACACACACACACACACACACACACACACACACACACACACACACACACACACATACACACACACACACACACACACACACACACACACACACACACACACACACACACACACACACACGCACAAATAAACGGACATACATTCGCACAAGTGCACACACATGCACGTGCACACATACACAGACACACACAACAATATATGCATACATGCGTATATTGTAAGTTACTGAGATTATGCACTTACCTCTTCACTCCCTCTCTTATGTCTTCCCATGTCAGGTGTACTCTGCACATGTAGGGCTCTCATAGTGGCTATATTGTTATTCACTCTAACCCCCTCAGAGTACAGAGTGTAATATGGTCTACTATAGTCTGCACTCTTGGTTCATTAACCTATAAGGGGCATGGGGTGCATCACTGTGCACCCATAGTTTAATTAAGCTACAGGTCACATGACTTCATTGACTGTGCACCCTTAGTTTAATTAAGCTACAGGTCACATGACTTCATTGACTGTGCACCCTTAGTTTAATTAAGCTACAGGTCACATGACTTCATTGACTGTGCACGCTTAGTTTAATTAAGCTACAGGTCACATGACTTCATTGACCGTGCACCCTTAGTTTATTGTTCCCTGTCCTCTCTGCCTAGTGCATTTACACTCTGCTGACTGCCCTGGGGGGCAGTCGTCCCATTCTCTTACTCATAAACTGTAGCACAATGCTGTCCTGCTCTGCGCTTGTCTGATCTCACACACTCACCTCGTACAACCCAGTGCAATGTGACTGGTTCACATACCATCCAATGCAATTTGATTGGTTCATCACTGACATGCTATCTGAAGTCCTTTGATCAAGACTAGCTGACAGAATGAACAAGTTACTGATGTTTGATTATAATGCTTTCTGAAGTTTGGCAATTTCAGTCTTTGGTATATGAGAGAGAGACAGAGAGAGAGAGAGACAGTGACAGATGGGAAAAGGTACAAGGCGTCTCTGCCAGCACAAAGGGCAGAGGGTACTTTTCCCAAAATGAAACATGTTTAGTTGTATGTTAGTGCCTGGAAATTGCACATTTGGTTGTTTAGGCTGTACCAAATGGGCTTTGACAAAGTGGTCATTGACCCATCAACATATACCATCCTTTTTTTTTTTTGGTTCCCTCGCATCTCATCCTACTGGCTTGGTCCTCAGTGCCACATGTCCATGCTGGGTCATCCTGTAACCCACCCACAGCCTTATTGCAGTGTTGCTGGGGCCAGTAGTGGATCCCAAGGGAGTTCTGAGAGCTCATCCATCTGTGCCTCTGTGAGAGCTCCGCCATCTGTGCCTTTCTGAGAGCTCTACCATCTGTTCCTCTGTGAGAGCTCGGCCATCTGTGCCTCTGTGAGAGCTCGGCCATCTGTGCCTCTCTCTCTGAAGATCATAACAAGAAAGAACTAGCACACAACAAGCAACTATCATAGCAGGCTGGGAGTGAGAAATGTCAGCTAATTATTTTTAATTATGCCTTATTAGTTTAGGAAATGGGAAGAGAAATAGGCTCATCCAGAGCTTGAATGTGACTTAGAGCAACAGCTGTGGAAAATGCAGATGACATGAAGGCCAAGTGTAACTCATCAAGATCTTTAAAGAATTTACAAAGAACACTATCTTGCACAAGATTTTCATGTGTGTGAAACAGAGGTATAAAGTATGTATAACAGACCAGAGTTGCAAATGGCTGAACACATTTTGAGCAATATCCTTTCAGAGGTTGTCAGAGCGAATGCTATCTTTAGAAGATTTAGGGAACTTAAAAGAGTTCAGTGTGAAATAACTACTAATGGGAAATAAACCATGTTCTATTGCCATCTGGAGGGCAGAGGTCAAGACAAGTACCCTCAAAAGTAGGGAAACAACGTACACTTTTCACTTATACAGTGTTCATGCGTTGAAGTTGGGATGCTACAGAAATGAGTGCAAGAATCAGACAGATAATGAACTTGCAAATCTTGATGAGTTTTTCTGTAGTAGTTAATTGTTCGGGAAGTTTCCAAGGAAGACTATGGGAAGAGGAACTTGATCTTAAAGATTAGAATATTTTTTGCAATGGATTTGCATGATGTTATATAAGTGTAATGGATGGCCTAAATGCTATTTTTTCCTGGTTAAGGATTTAGGCCACAATTAAGTTAGTGCAGTGTATTGTGCAGTGTATTAAGCAGTGTCACTAGCTTAACAGGTTGCATACTTGCTTATGGTATTGAAGGCTGTGGGTTCTGTTCCCATAACAAGTACTGGGATTAGCCCCCACACACAAAAAAAACCTTTAGAAACTTCCTGCATAATAAATGCCTCTCCTAATAAATCCCCATGATACATAGTGATACAATTAGGCTGGGTTGCACGGATAGGCTTATAAAGACCCTGGTGATCTTTAGCCTGGTAAATACCTATGAACCTATTAAACTAAAGGAGTGCTGCACTGAGTTTATAGTTATCTAAAAAGATTTATTTCAGCAGCTTTTTCCTTAGAACTGGAATGTTGCTTTGTAACAGTCGAAAGCAGCTGGGACTGTTTTACTGCTTCAGAGTGAAAGCTAAATTATCATTTTATTTTCAGGTTGTCAGTCCGAACACTAGGCATTTAACTACATTCACTAAATTACTGCAGCACCATTCCTGTATGTTGGACATTAAATCCTGTGTCACAGCTTGTGTCTGCGAAGCATCACTTCCTTTATGCTGTGAATTGCCACTTCAGTTCTTTACACCCTATTGCCTATCTTCATACCTTCATTCAAACCTTGGGTAATGAAAACATCATGGCGGGGAGATGTGTAAGGGTAAGGATCAGTGACAGAGGTGAATAAAATCAGTAATCATATTATTGTCTTGCAACGCAGGGCCAGGATCAATGAAGTTGTGAAAAGGCTAGGATGGAGGAGATTGAAATAAGGAACAGAGGCTGTAGCTGGCATGCGTTACCATGCTGTTTCCTTAATGTCAGTAATATTTGTAACATTTGAACACACCCTGTAGGGCAAAGACATAAAGAAAGGAACTTACAGTGTGAACTATAAAGTGGCCACTGATAGTCAAACAAGAAATCACACAGATCATATATGTCACATGCTATGAAGGACAGAGCTATTATCTAACACCAAACACCCAATCTGTAATATGAAAGAAGTGAACCAAAAGGACAGGCATTAAGTGGACCATCACCAGATGACCGTAGCTCCACATGACAGTGAAGCTTAACATGCATTTTTTTTTTTTTTGAAATCTCAATTTCTCAAATTCCAATGCTTTATAGACACATTAAAGTAATCGGCACAGTAAGTCCAAGCAAAGAATTCATGTTTTAATGTACGTTTCCCTGACACCACTCAATGTCCAGTTATGGGATTCATCATATGCCCTTTATGATGTCACATTCTCAATGAATGAAGAGAGCACTTCAAATTCTAATTTATTTAAGTGCTTGAACCCAGGCACTGTAAAAATTATAAATAAGCGAAATATAAATAAAAGCAAGTTAAAAGAAAGTAAAACTGCAAAACCAAAAAATGAACATGAAATTACTGCAGGTCAAATAAAATGTTGCAGCATCACCAGTAGGGAACAAACTATTTAAATGCCACTTCAAATGTGTCTCAAGGAAATGCTTGAAGCTGGTCAGAGATGAGGATCTTCTCAATTAGCCAGTGAGTAGGATATAAAGGTATTTACAATCCTAAGGAAATGAACAGATCTCACATTAGTTATGTCATACTCTGGGAATCATTAATATCCCCTGGCAGGCAGAATGCACAGATTAATATGTCCAATACCAGCTCAGGAGGTCCTTCAGACATGGGAAACCCAAGCCATGCAAGACAAGATAAACCAGAACATTATAGATAATTAATTGACTGATGGGAAGTAAGTGCAGTTCACAGAAAACTGGTGTAAATTGCTGTTATTTAGAGACCCTGGTTAGTAGCTGGACTGCAGAATTTGGCACATGCTGCAGCTAATATAGGTTTGAATCTAGAAGCCCTAAGTGCAGAGCATCACTGTATTCCAACAAGAGAAGACCAGAGTGTGCAGTGTATCAGGGAGACTAACGGGGGGGGGGGGGGGGGTAAGGTGCTTGATAAGGGGAGGTTTCTGAGACAGAAATGAGAACTTAACAGCAGTTGAAATCTGATCCTTCTAGGTTAGCTTGTTGTCAGTACTCAGCCCTACATTACACATCTTCAGAGTGGGGGCTGTAAAACTTACCACCTCTGCCTTAAGAAAGGTGAAGTTTGCTTTAGAAAAGTTTTTCACTCTGGTTCCCTTGGTTGGGGGTGGTGGCGGGGTGTTATACAATAAAAGGAGGAAACTAGTTCAGAAAAAAAGCAAATCCCAAGAAAGAAAGACATCCCTGATCAGTATCAGTAAGAAACTAAGGTCCCTCATAAAATCATCCAAGGCTAACTTCGAAAGAAAAATAGTCAAGTATTCAAAAGATAACCACAAAGCCTTCTTTAGCTATGTTAAGAATCTAAGTGGCAACTTGCATATATGCTCTGAGAAAAAATATACTGAACCTACTGATATTGCCAACATACTGGCAGATAGATTCAGTGCAAACTTCACCTCCCTCACACCTTCAAAAGGGCTGATAACAATACCGGAAAAGTGTAGTGTCCCAGATATCGCAGAAGCAGAGGTGAAAACAGCCCTTTCAAAAGCCAAAAACACAGCATCAATGGGGCCAGATGGTGTCCCAGGTTGCGTCTTGCACGAACTACAGAATGAACTAACCCCCCACCTAAACACACTGTTCAACCTCAGCCTCTCCACAGGCTACATGCCCATAGAATGGTGCACAGCAACGGTTATTCCACTCCACAAAAGAGGGGCCACAACTGACCCTGGTAACTATTGCCCCATAACCCTGACTAGCCTGGTCTGCAAGGCTATCGAGTGCATCATCATGGAACTCATTAACAAAGACATTGGGAACCTCCAAACACTTGACCCGACCCAGTTCAGCTTTGCTAAGGGCAGATCATGCCTACTAAACCCGGTTGACTTCTTTGAGACAGTTACCAAGGCCATAGACGAGGGAAAGGTGATTCACGCAGCCTACCTTGATCTCGCCAAGGCGTTCGACACCATTCCTCACTCAGGTATTATAGAAAAACTCACCAGCCTGAACATAAACCCCTACATCACAAGATGGGTTGCCAACTGGCTTACAGACAGAACTCACACGGTAAGAATAGCAGGCTACAGGTCTGACTCTAAACCAGTCACAAGTGGTGTCCGGCTAGGCTCAGTTCTGGGACCCCTACTGTTCGGCATATATTTCTCAGAAGTACAGGCAAACACAGGAGGACTATGGCTAACCAAGTTTGCCAATGACTGCAAACTAGGAGCCATAATTGACTCTCCGGCTGACATGGACATCCTCCAAAAAGGCCTTACTGAGACAGACACCTGGTGTCAATGTCATGGCCTCAAGCGAAATGCCAAACAATGCATAGCCATCCCATTTGGGAAAAACAAAAACAAAGCACCCGTGAATTACCACATAGGCAGCAGCCCCTTTAATACAGAAGAAATAATAAGAGATCTGGGGACCCAGGTAGATAGTAATCTCTCCTTTGACAATCATATTGCCAAAGTAGTTAGGAAATCCTTCTATGTGGCCCATCTAATTACTAAGCGGTTCGCATCTAGAAATAAAGAGGTTATAGTGCCCCTCTACTCTTCACTCATCAGACCCATCATAGAGTACAATGCCCCATTTGGGATGCACATCACAAGACACTTCCAACAGCTTGAAAGACCACAAAAGCATCTCACCAAGAGGATCCTCAAACATATGTCTTATGCAGCCCGACTGATAAACTCCAGCTGTACTCAGTAGCATATCGCTTACTCAGAGGTGATCTCTGCCTGACTTACAAAGCCATGTCCAACTCAGAATTGATGGACATGCTCCACCTAAAGAAATCCAAGTCACTGCAAGCCACACGGTCTAGTGAGCTAAACCTTGCCACAACAATACATAGAACATGCTGGAGGGATAGATTCCTGTCACAGAGACTCCCTATGCTTTGGAACAAAATTCCTAACTACATTAGGCAGAACCCCTCACTAACATTCTTCAAGAGAAACCTTGACAAGTGGATGGGTAACAGAAAGTACACCCCTGGGATCACTTCATTGGCTCTGCTTGACAGAGGCTCAGTTAATTAATCAATGGGGCAGCGAAAGCCGACACACTCTGGCTAGGCTTATAAATGCCCTCGGGCAGATAGCCTAGTACCTACCTATGAACCTATGAACCTATAACATTAGGAGACAATACAGACAGTGTCCCTACATTACACATCTTCAGCAGAAGTTAGATGACATTAGGAGACAACACAGACCTTGACAAGTCCTTAAGGAGATCATGAATGGCCACTGTGACTGTTTCAGCAGTGCTGTGTTTAAGTCAATTTTTGACTGTCCATGAGTAGATGAATTGCAAGTCCTGTGAGAGTTGGTTAAGAGCTGATACAGACTCCTGAGGGAACAATAGATAAAGTTGCATGTTATAGGCATTGCAGTAGTGGTAGAAACCTCTCGAATGTATAGCCTCCCCTAAAGAAACATATCAACTGTGAACAATAAAGGTCATGGGATGGGACCCTGTGGGGCATCCACAGTCAAATGTGGGAGGCAGAGGAATTAACCCAAGACTACTGTTTCTGTATATCTGGATACATAGGAGACAAGCTAATATGTTCACAGGTAGCTACTAGGCTATCTGCCTGAGAGCCATTTTAAGCCTAGCCAAGCTTACACCAAATCTAAAATATTACTGCTTTGTCAATACCCAAAGCAATTTCACAGTTATAATATAGGCTTGTATAGGCCCTAGGGCTGATAGCCTAGTACCAACCCATGAACATATAGTTATAATATAGGCTTGTAGACATCACTCATTCTCAGGCTGTCCTCATCCATTAGGGACACTCTGCCAAACAAGTAAATATGCGATTTTCCATCCACTGGTCCGAGTTACGTTTGAATAGGGTTAGGGTTCAGTTTTGCTTTACTTGGTTCAAAGCCACAGAAAGCACTCCAGCAGTGCATGATTATAATGCCTTTCATACAGTCTGACCACCCACTGAACATGAAAGAGCAAAAGGCGTATCTATCTACATGAAGGATAAGCACACCTCAAGTCTGATCAAACAATATGACATGCTTGAGCTACTCCATGTCCAAATAACAATGGGAAAAATCCATTATCCTATTCTTGCTAGCTACAGGTCCCTAACCATGAACCAGGAAACCCATAAATAATACCTGAAGTTACTAGAATCGCTCACCATCCAGCCCAATACCATACTTGTGGGTGATTTTACCTACCTCTCCATTAACTGGGAGGCATACACAACCACTAACATGCTGGCCCAAAGATTATTTGACTTTATAAATTCAAATGCCCTGGAGCAGTCAGTATGCACTCCCACTAGGAGAACACATATTCTAGATCTGGTACTCACAAATATGGGAGAGTGCTGCAAAGCCCCCCCCCCGAAATAAAAGTAAAACTAGTCACCCCCACCTAACCCTAAAAACTTGAAGAACTTCTCTAAGATAAATTACTCCTAGTAAAGGATAGCATAGCTAGTTTCTAAGCTCCCCCAAATCTAGAACACACAGAAATCTATGCATAGGTGTATTATCATATAAGCAACTGCATAGAAATTGCAGTACCAGACCCAAATAAACCCAGGTCAAACTGCAAAAACAAGCCACACTGGTGGATCCCTGGTATTCATAGATTGTACAACAAAAGAAGGAAAATCCATTCAAGAAGTAAGACAGAATGCACACAGCAGAGCAAAAAGTCACTCATTAGTCTAAGCAAGTGAATCAGGGTACTAGCTAAGTCTCTAAAAGTAGACTTTCTGGTAAAAATAGCTTCCAAAGGTAAGGATGACCATAAGACATTTTTTAGTTATATCTTTAGTCTTAAGGACAACACCCAACAATGTGTGGAATTAGTTGTGGATGGCATCACCTATACTCAGTCAGAAGACAGAGCAAATCTGCTGGCCGACAAATTCAGCTCAAATTTCACCTCTCCATCACCCCCCCCAGTTCTCCGCCACCAGTCATACCTCTCAACTGTCCAGATTTTCACAGAATGTCCATTTTGCCTCATATGTTTGGCCTGTTCCTCATAAAATCTGTAACTTTGTGGCAAATCACTGAGGATTGTAGTCACTAAATAATGATACACATTTGAATTTCACATCTTCTATCCTTCAAAAATGCATACTAACACAAAACCTATACTCTAGCAACTTTCTAAGTTAAAAAGAGCAATATTTAAAATCTGTCCCTACTTTTGGGCCTTTGCCTCCCCCCATAATTTAAGATTTTCCCAGATTTCTCTTTTAAAACACCTTTATTGAATCATCATTTGTGACACAGACACATTTAAATTATATAAAAGTAATCAAATGTATTAATCACTTGAAATTAACAAGCATTATGCTTCACACATATTGTTATATATCATATAACCTAAGCAACATTACATAAATTATTCAACTGCTGCCCCTTTTTTAAACAAGAAGCATCTTTATTAAATCATCACTTATGATGTAAGCAATCATACATTTGTATAAATAAAAACAAACCATGCCAACGCAATCCTATTTGTAAGGATTTTACATCACAAACCATGCTGACACACTCCCAGTTGCAAAAAGTATACATCAACTTATAATCGACTCAATCATTTTCAGTCAGACATTACATCGCTCATTTAATATACATCAACTTGTAATCGACTCAATCATTTTCAGTCAGACATTACATCGCTCATTTAATATACATCAACTTATAATTGACTCAATCATTTTCAGTCAGACATTACATCGCTCATTTATCGACTCAATCATTTTCAGTCAGACATTACATCGCTCATTTATCGACTCAATCATTTTCAGTCAGACATTACATCGCTCATTTATCGACTCAATCATTTTCAGTCAGACATTACATCGCTCATTTATCGACTCAATCATTTTCAGTCAGACATTACATCGCTCATTTAATATACATCAACTTATAATCGACTCAATCATTTTCAGTCAGACATTACATCGCTCATTTATCGACTCATTTTCAGTCAGACATTACATCGCTCATTTATCGACTCAATCATTTTCAGTCAGACATTACATCGCTCATTTATCGACTCAATCATTTTCAGTCAGACGTTACATCGCTCATTTAAGTCCTGTCTTCTTTTGATCTTCATTCCTCCCCTGTATGTATTGTTCCCACAATTCCCATGTTTTCCTGTGTAGTTTGCTCCTACCTCTTTTTAAAGATCTCAGTTCCACTTGTTAATTCTGTTGCTATATTCACTACTTCTAGTAGTTAGTTGGTTTAGATATTGATTTCCATTTTCTAGTAATTGCTTTTTTGGCAGCCACAATAATTAGACACAACAAGGCCTTACCATGTCTAGACAATTTCGATTCTGTATCATAGCTCGGAAAAATCATCTCCCTCGTCACACCAATCTGCCCAACCAGCATCTCCGACAGTGCATCCTATAGGGTATCCTTAAAGTCTGCCAACTCACTGCACTCCCACAAAATGTCTTTCCAATTACCTCTTTCTTCCCTGTCACACCTGAAACATTTGCTAAATACCTAAGGAAAAATTCTCTGGAGTCTTTGGGTTATAAAAATATCTGTATAAAATTTTCCAAGCAAAAATCCAAAGTCTTCTAGATTTTGTTGCATATTTGGGAGACATACATATATCCTCCCATTGTTTCTTTGTGAATTGTTTATTCAATGTTTTCTAACCTCCTCTGATCAATAGTTATAGTTACCATGCAATATTTTACATGCTCTACTAATTAACACTTTTTTTAATGGCAACTTCTGTTCTAGATTCTACTAAAAACTCTACCAGTACTGGTCTTTCATTTAGAACTTCCATATTTCTTTCTCTTTGCCTATACTCTGATATCAATCCCTGATAGGAAAGGCAATCTCTAACCTGCAGTCCAAATAAATTCTTGGCACCTTCCCATTCTATCATCTTTCCCTCTCTAGTTATTTACTCCCAGTACCTTGGTTCCTTTGCCAGTTTTCTTCAATAAGATCCAGCTCCCACGTACCTAGTATCTATATTATAAATTATAATATAATTATATTATCTATATTATAATTATATATCCCACGTACCTAGTATCTATATTATAAATTATAATATAATTATATTATCTATATTATAATTATATATCCCACGTACCTAGTATCTATATTATAAATTATAATATAATTATATTATCTATATTATAATTATATATCCCACGTACCTAGTATCTATATTATAAATTATAATATAATTATATTATCTATATTATAATTATATATCCCACGCCTAGTATCTATATTATAAATTATAATATAATTATATTATCTATATTATAATTATATATCCCACGTACCTAGTATCTATATTATAAATTATAATATAATTATATTATCTATATTATAATTATATATCCCACGTACCTAGTATCTATATTATAAATTATAATATAATTATATTATCTATATTATAATTATATATCCCACGCACCTAGTATCTATATTATAAATTATAATATAATTATATTATCTATATTATAATTATATATCCCACTTACCTATTGTCTGTATCTCTAATTGCAGTCATCCCTATCGTCAGAATCTCCTTTCTCCATCCCGGTGTTGTTGCCCAGATTTCTTGTGGTAAAAGGTTGAGAGGTATACCACCAATTATACTGTGTTCTATAAAGCTAAAAACACGGCTTCAGTGGGTTATGACAATATACCAGGTCGGCTGTTAAACAGCTTAAATCAGGACTTATCAGGCTCATGAGGATCTCTGTTTAATCACAGCCTTCAGACTAGCTTTGTCCCAGTAGAGTGGAGGACAGCAACAGTCATCTCTCTGCATAAAGGAGGACTATCTACTGACCCATGAAGTTACAGATCCATACGTTTGAATAGTCTTATATGTAAGGCCATGGAATTAATAATCATGGACCTGATAACTAATGACATAGGAAACTTCCAAATACGGGACCCAACCCAGTTCGGCCTGGTCAAGGGCAGGTCATGCCTACTGAATCTGGTGGATTTCTTTGAGAAAGTCACTAAGGCCATGGGTGAGGGTAAAACAGTACATATCGCCTACCTCGACCTGGCCAAGGCATTTGACACAATTCTCCACTCAGGTATTATAAATAAACTCACAAAACTGGGCATAAATCCCTATGTCACCAGATGGCTAGCCAATTGGTTCACAGACAGGACACGTGATTAAAGTGGGTGAATCTAGATCGAGCAAGAGGCCAGTTACTAGTGGTGTGCCACAGGGCTCAGTGCTAGGACCACTCCTGTTTGGAATATACTTCTCTGAAGTCAAGAGTAATGTGGAAGGCCTCTGGATGACAAAGTTTGTTGATGACTGCAAGCTGGGGGCAATTACTGAATCCCCCAATGAGGCAGATATCCTTCAGGAGGGTCTAGATCAGGCAAATGATTGGTGCCAGAAGCACAGTGCAAAAAATGCATTATCATACCCTTTGGGAAATCAAATATCCCTGCAAATTACAACACCAATAGCACACACTTAAGAGTAGACTAAGAGGTGAGAGATCTAGGTATACAGAGAGATACTAGCCTGAACTTTAACTGCAATGTGTCCATAGTGGAGAGGAAGTCCTTTTATGTGGCACAACTTATAAGTAAAGGTATGGCAACCAGATCCAAAGAAATTATATTTCCACTGTACACAGCCCTCATTTGACCAATAATCATTACAATGCATCATTTGGCATGCCCTTGACTAGGCACTTACAGCAGCTGCAGCGACATCAGCGGTTCCCCACAAGGAAACTACAGGGAGTATTCAACATGAACTATGCAGATAGACTAAAAAGCCCTATCCCTTTACTCTGTCTCCTACAGACTATATTAAGAGGTGACCTATTCCTGATCTACAAGGCACTCACAAATCCAGCTCTGATGGGGCATCTACGCATCCACAATCAAACAGCATGAGGGTCACCTAATCTAGGGTCTAAATTTAGTCATTGACTCAAATAAAACATGCTGGAGAGCCAGACATATTTCTTAGAGATTGCCCCTTCTTTGGAACAGACGTCCTCTTCACATTAAGCAGATCCCTTCCCTGTCCCTCTTCAAACACAATTTGAATCAATGGATGGAGACTCACAAATTCATACCTGGGGTAGTGCCAATGTCCCTTATGGACAGGGGCAATCTGTAAGATTCTCAATGCACAAGCACATTTCCATGCCATCCTCTTGCCCCTAGGGGCCATATATTGGGTAAAATCTGGTTATATTTGGTAGGTTTGTAAGGGTCCTTAAGCCATTAGCCTAGTAATCTCCTATGAACCTATGAATGGTAAGTCTGTTCCAGACAAAGAATAATCTTTGAGACACACACCTGTCCCTCCAACATGTCCTGTTTCAGTTGCAAATGAGGTTTAACAGGTTCTTACAGGGGGTATTTCTGATGCTATTTGTTTTGTGGATGTGCAACAGATCCATCAGTGTGGGATTAGAAGATGCCTTGACCAAGTACAGGGAAAGGGCTTTGAGACAGTCCACATAGTACATTTTGTTTACTCCCTGTATTTTTTTTGTGAGGAACCCTTGTGGTCTCTCGAGCTGTTACAAGTGCCTGATCAGGTACACAGAGAAAGGTGCTTTCTACTCGATGATCAGTCTGACGAGACAAGTAGATTGAAACAATGACCTCCTTGAAGCCGGATACCTTGTCTTTACTTGTATGTTGTAACTTGTAGGATGATTTTATCACAACAGTAGACACATAGTGGTCAGAGGTCATGTGTTCCTAGATCCCTGACCACTGGATCTACTTTTATGGTTATGTCATCAATGTGGTAATTTTCAGGGGTGGCTATCTTTCCAAACGATATTATTATGCATTTTTTTACACTGAGTTTTAGCCCATGGCTCTGAAAGCTGTTGTTTGTCCTAGACAGGCCCTCTTGAAAAGTATCTGCATCTTTCAGGGATTCATTCCAGCAGAATACCAGAAATTTCATGAAAAAACAGTAAACTGCTGTTAAGACATCTCAGTCCTGGGATCAAAAATAAAACTCTTGCAAGTATAATGCAGTCCTACGCATCCAAATACTTATTTATTTATTAATCTATTTATTATATTCATTAACAGGAATTTTGTGCTCAGAGGCTGCATTTTCAGTGGAGTCTCAAGGAGATCGAGCTGCTACATATACCTGGTCAGGTACATGCCGAATGTTGTGTCATACTCGATGATAGGTCTGCTGACAGCCAAGCAGAGTGGTGCTGCAAATGCCTTGTCAGGTATATGCCGAACGTTGTGTCATACTCGATGATAGGTCTGCTGACAGCCAAGCAGAGTGGTGCTGCAAATACCTGGTCAGGTACATGCCGAAAGTTGTGTCATACTCGATGATAGGTCTGCTGACAGCCAAGCAGAGCAGTGCTGCAAATACCTGCTCAGGTACATGCCGAACATTGTGTCATACTCAATGATAGGTCTGCTGACAGCCAAGCAGAGCGGAACAATAAGCTCCTTGGACCTCAGTGCCACGCTTTTAAAATATCAAGCTGCATTAGCTCTCTCTCTCTCTCTTTATATATATATATATATATATATATATATATATATATATATATATATATATATATATATATAGGTTCATAGGTTCATACTAGGCTATCTGACCTGGGGCAATTATAAGCCTAGCCCGATTCTGTATGGCTTACGCCACCCCTTGATTTGAGTATACTGTGCCCTTTTTAAGGTTTAGTTTACTGTGCCTCTGTCTAATAGTGACACGGGAGTAATCCCTGGGACAAACCTCGATCCCCATCCACTTATCGAGATTCTTCTTGAAGAGATTCAGTGAGGTGCTCTGCCTCACATGAACTGGAATTCTATTCCAGAGTGAAGGGAGCCTCTGGGTTATGAACCTGTCCCTCCAGCAAGTTCTATTTATTTCTGTGCTGAGGTTCAAGTTCCTCGAGCGTGTGGCTCTAAGGGATTTAGATTTACTGAGGTGGAGCATGTCCATTAATTCTGGATTTGACATAGCTTTGTATGTCAGGCATAGATCGCCTCAAAGTAGGCAGTATGCAACTGAGTAGAGCTGGAGTTTTTTTAACCAAGCAGCATATGGCATCTGCTTGAGACCCTTGATCCTCTTGGTGAGATACTTTTGGGGTCTTTCTAATTGCTGCAGGTGTCGGGTAAGGTACATCCCAAAAGGGGCATTGTATTCTATGATGGGCCTGATGAGGGATGAATAAAGGGGCATGATTACCTCTCTTGATCTAGATGTGAAACCCTTCGTGATGAGGTGGGCTATGTAGAAGGTCTTTCTAACCACTTTGGCAATGTGGTTTTCAAAGGAGAGATTGCTATCAACTTGGGTCCCCAGGTCCCTAATAACTTTCTCTGTACTTAATGGGTTTCCGCCTATGTGGTAATTTGTGGGCACATTGTTTTTGCCAAAGGGTATGATTATACATTTTTTGGCATTTAGCTTTAAACCATGGTGCTGGCACCAGTTATCTGTCTTTGTGAGACCTTTTTGAAGGATGTTTGTGTCAGCTGGAAAGTTGATTATGGCGCCCAGTTTGCAGTCGTCTGCGAACTTGGTGAGCCATAGTTCTCCCACGTTTGCCTGTACCTCGGAAAAGTATATACCGAACAAGAGTGGTCCCAGGACAGAACCCTGTGGGATGCCACTTGTGACCGGTTTCGAGTCTGACATGGCTCCAGCAACTCTCACTCTGTGGGTTCTGTCTTTGAGCCAGTTTGCGACCCATCTTGTGACATAGGGGTTTATATGTAAGCTGGATAGCTTATCTATGATGCCCGAGTGGGGTATTGTGTCAAATGCCTTTGCAAGGTCCAGATAGGCTGTGTGGACTACCTTCCCTTCATCTATGGCTTTGGTGACTGCTTCAAAGAAGTCAACCAGGTTCAGAAGGCAGGATCTGCCCTTGACAAAGCCGAACTGGGTAGGACCTAGTGTCTGTAGGTCCCCAATGTCTTTTCTTTGTTTATGAGCTCCATGATGATCCTCTCCATAGCCTTGCAGACTAAGCTAGTCAGGCTTATGGGGCGATAGCTTCCAGGGTCCCTAGAGGCTCCACCTTTGTGAAGTGGGACCACTGTTGCTGTACACCATTCTGTGGGCACATATCCTGTAGTGAGGCTGAGATTGTATAGCTGTTTTATTTGAGGGATTAGTTCCTCTTGTAGTTCATGTAGGACACAACCTGGGATGCCATCTGGTCCCATGGAAGCAGTGTTTTTTGCTTTGGAGAGGGCAGCCTTCACCTGAGCATCTGAGATGTTTGGGAGGCAGCCCTCTGCCAGGATAGATACTTGCTCTTTTGGGGGAGGGGAAGAAGTTTGCACTGAACCTGTCTGCCAGGATAATGGCGATGTCTGTGGGTTCAGTGTATTTTTTGTCATTTAGAATCAACTCAGAACAAGTCTGGGAGTTGCATCCCAGGTTTCTAACATAACTGAAAAAGCCTTATGATTGTCTTTGGTGTCCTGTGCAATTTTTCTTGAAGCTGGCCTTGGAGGATTTTATGAGGGATCGTAATTTTTGCTAGTACTGATCAGAGATGCCTTCCCTATTAGGGATTTTTCTCTATCATGTAGTAGCTTCCTCCTTCTGTTGTACAGTTTATTTATGGCAGGGGTCCACCAGACTGGACGCCTGCCTTTGGATGATTGGGTCTTGGTTTTGTTTGGGATAGCATGATCCATGCATTCCTGGAGATGTCCGTAGAATGCATTTATATAGGATTCTGCAGTTTGGGCTGTAGTTTCCACTGGCCCTGGGGCCTTGAAGGATTCCACTTCGGTTTTGAGAAGTGAGAAGTTCACTTTGAGAAGTTTTTCACTGTGGTTTTCTGGGCTGGGGTGGGGTCGGGATGTGGCCATCCAGTGAAATTAATTTATGGTCTGATCTTACCAATGAGGGATATACTTCTGGTGTGGAGCATAGAGTCCCCATGTTGGTAATGATCAGGTCTAGTATGTTGTCCCCTCTTGTGGGAGTGGTGACTAGTTGTTCCATAGCATTTGAGTTTATAATTTCCAGGAATCTTTGGGCTAAGGTGCTGGGGCTTGAGTAGTGCTCCCAGTCAATGTTTGGGTAGTTGAAGTCGCCCAATATAATGGTGTTCGGAGAGATGTTCATGTTCTCCAATGTTTTCAGGAAAGCCAAATGGGATTCCTGACTTTGAGAGGGTGGTCTATAGGATGCTATAAACTGAAAAGCAGTCTTGCCCACTGTTAGTTGCACATGGATGGTCTCCGATACTTCGTGCAATGCCACTAACTTGGAGGTGTGGATATCCTTGATAAATATTGAAACTCCCCCTCCTTTTGTGGTTCGGTCTGGGTTTTGGGGCCAAAAAGCATGATATGAGGTATAGCCTGGTCGTGCTGGGGTACTCTCTGGAGCCTTGAACCAGGTTTCTGTCACTGCACAGATATTGATGTTCTCCATACTGAGGAGAGCTTCAAGTGCATGCATCTTGAGGTTAAGACTTCTGGCGTTTAGCAGCATTACCCTTAGTTTCTTGTTCCTTGTGCTGTCTATGGGGGTAGGTTTGACTTTTGAGCCTTGCCTAAAAAAGGCACTATGGGGGTGGCAAGAGCCTTTGCCAATATCCGAAAGCCCAGTGGTGACAGGCACAAGCCATCCCTAGCGAAGCAACGTGGCTTGTCGAGCATCTCATCCCAGGCTGACAGACACTGGATCCCCTTTGAATGACACCAAAATTTTAGCCAATTGTTAAAATTGATCATTTTGTCTTTGTACTGTGGCATCATTCTAGGTGAGGGTAAGATGCTGCTCAAGGTCAGGGTCATACCAGCCTGGGCTACATGATCAGAGAGCTCCTCTATGTCTCTTTTCATGTAGTCCAGGGAGGTACTTCTCAGGTCATTCACACCAGCATGTACAATGACTGAGTCATATTTGTATTTGCTTTGGAGTGACCTGAGTGCTTGCGTTATGTGTCGGATCCTAGCACCCGACAGGCAGCTCACCATGACCTTCTCTTTATTCAGCCTGGTGAGCGGGACGTCAGTGTGTCTGACAATAGAGTCACCTATAACAAGAGTATTAGGTGTGTTATTCAGCCTTAAGAGCTGTGGCTGCTTGACACACTGACTTTGTGTTTTATGTGTTGTGTGTGTTTTGTTTTGAGGTAGCGTTTGCTTGGATGTCTGCTTTGGAGGTCTCTGTTGCTTAGGTAGATTTTTATTTAGAGCCTCCGAGTATGTTTTTGTGTATTTATGTGTTTGGTTCGCTGATGTGGTGGGACTATGTGATACTGGAATTGTGTTGTGTGAGGTTACCTTCTCCTCCTGACTGGTTACACCAATTTTGAGATGAGAGAGCTCAGCCTCCAGTTTGGCTAAATAGTTGCATCTCTCACATATATTTGAACCTGTTTGGAGGAGGAGAGGGTTGTCTGTGTACATGAGACAGTTGTAACATTGCCTCAAAATTCCCAGATTCACCAGCTGGACTGGAGAGGAAACCACTGACTGACCTTTGGACATGCTAGAGTAATAGGGAAACTGAATTTAAGACGGACCAATAGAGGGCAGGGTAATCGTAGAGAGTATAAGAGTAAGTAGTGCTTATGGTTTAATAGTGCTAACTTGTAGGATTATTTAATTGGACCAGTGAAGGGCCTTAGAATGAGAATATGGTGTTTAAATTGAGAGATAGAGCAGTTCTAAGGGAAAAAGTGAAGAGCAGACTTTGTGGAGCCAGGAATAGTTTAAACCCAATTAGGCGGTGCTGCCCGTTGTTGCGCTATGCTCAAAAACGTGCAAAACCACACAAAAGAGGGTTTTAAGAGAGGAATATGAAGGAGTTTTTTATATATATATATATATATATATATATATATATATATATATATATATATATATATAAATAGGTCTAACTGATAATGCCAAAACTGCAAAACGCCGATGATGAGAACACCGACACCGGAAGATCGACAACGAAGATGATCGACAGTTGAAAATCCTGACGCTGAGAACACCAATATGTTAAGGTAAGTGTGGGGTTAGGGTTAGGGGCAGATTAAGTGAGTTAGGGTTAGGGCGCGGGTCAGGTGAATGTGCGTTATTGACAGACTGTAGGGTTAGGAGCGGGTTAAGTGAGTTAGGGTTAGGGTGTGGGTTAGGTGAGTGTGCGATAGTGGCGGACCTTAGGGTTAGGGTTTGAGTTAAAGTTAGTGCATAGATAGTTGTGTATGTAAGGTTTAGTGTAGGTTTGTAAGGTTTTTGGTGTGCTTGTGTTGTGTGTGTGTGCTTTTTGGACAGGGGATTTGTTTTGTTTGTTAATTGTCGGGATTGTGGTTTGTTGGGCATGTGAAGTTTCGTGTTTTTGAACTTTCGGTTATGTGGTGCCGGTGATTTTGTTGTCGGTGTTTTCACGTCAATATTTTCAGTTAGACCTATATATATATATATATATATATATATATATAATGAATGCCTGTATCAATAGAACAAATTCATGGAAGTTATATTACTATTCAAGAAACAAACGATTACAGGTAAAATACGTTGTAGTACAGCATGTACAAGATTTGCATCATGTGACATGTCTACAGAATATAAAACAGAAAAACAAAGGTGGTACTTATACCAGAATTAGTCTTACAGAAATTATTACGCTGCAGTGGTTGGATTATAGTGGTCCTGTAGTGGTCAGTTATGGAGAAAGAATGAAAGGGAGAAGTGTCATAACAAATAAAACAATGTAATAATTAACAATACTGTTACATGTCACCATAGTTCTGATAAAATGTTACATTCTTGGAGATCAGAAATCACAGCAGTCCAGTGACAAACGCAAGCACCCAGCTTCACATTCTCTGAAACCCCTACCCCCCCGATAGCAGCTGGTATACCACGTTACTGGCCGAATAAATGGCACACAGACAGACAACTGGAAGTCCTCCCTCACTATGATCTCACTGCCACCCACCTCATCTATTGTCTGTATAACAACCAATGAATGAGCTGCACCCTGAGACTGTCAGCTACGACAGGATGGCAGTCACATGTTGTGTACCCCCCTAGTCCTTACAGGGCAACAAATGGTCTTGCACTGTACCTGGCAAAATTTTCTATGCAGGAATACTGGTGTTCCCTAAAAACTGGACTCCCATAAAGCATGACCATAATGCTGCCCTTTGGTAATGACATCATAATGACAGATATGAGCTCATACAGAACCACTGTGACTCCCTACAGCAGTTTTTTCAGTCTTGTGTCCCAGCTCAATAATGTTTTCGGTATGTGGGAGACTGAAGAATGAGCCACAGAAGGCAGGGTCGGCCAGAACCAGCTGTGATTACTTGGCTCCAAATGTCAGGTTTAAAGAAAAAAATATTATGTTCATTTTATTCACACATCAAGTGTACAAGTTCTTGGATTAAAGTAGTGCAGAAAGGTTTGACAGCTGCTGCGTTATTCTCACAGGTACAGAGCATGCAGGAGTAGCTGCCTTTTAAGTGTTAATTTAATTTGCAAATGTTGGGGGGCTGGTATCCCCTCAACCCTCTACTCTTAATCTTTAAAAATTAGGGGTGAAGAGGGTTGGGGGGGGTGACAGCAACTGCTTACTACCAAAATTGATATTCTATCGATATATATCTATCTGACTGTCCATCTGTCTGTCTGTTTGAATTCCTGTCATATGATCGAACGACTAAAACAATGAACCTCACTTCAGCGAGATGAAAGCGTTGAGCATCTTAATCATCATCGAGCATCTTAATCATCATCGAACATCTTAATCATCATTGAGCATCTTAACCATCATTGAGCATCTTAATCATCATCGAACATCTTAATCATCATGGAGCATCTTAATCATCATCGAGCATCTTAATCATCTAAAGCCAACATCAGCAAATCTCACCACGTCAAATCACAACAGTTGGCCAACAGCTGCGTTATTAGCATCTTATGTGTTACTTTTGCTATGTATGACAAAACGGTCAGCTGTTGACCAACTACTGTTAGCATCTTACATGTTACTTTTGGTATGTATGACAGAACGGTCAGCTGTTGACCAACTATTGTTAGCATCTTACGTGTTACTTTTGGTATGTATGACAAAACGGTCAGCTGTTGACCAACTATTGTTAGCATCTTACATGTTACTTTTGGTATGTATGACATAATGGTCAACTGTTGACCAACTATTGTTAGCATCTTACGTGTTACTTTTGGTATGTATGACAAAACGGTCAGCTGTTGACCAACTATTGTTAGCATCTTACGTGTTACTTTTGGTATGTATGACAAAACGGTCAGCTGTTGACCAACTATTGTTAGCATCTTACGTGTTGCTTTTGGTATGTATGACAAAACGGTCAGCTGTTGCCCAACTATTGTTAGCATCTTACGTGTCACTTTTGGTATGTATGACATAACGGTCAGCTATTGACCAACTATTGTTTGCATCTTACGTGTTACTTTTGGTATTTATGATATAACGGTCAGCTGTTGACCAACTATTTTTAGCATCTTACGTGTTACTTTTGGTATGTATGACAGAACGGTCAGCTGTTGACCAACTATTGTTAGCATCTTACGTGTTACTTTTGGTATGTATGACAGAACGGTCAGCTGTTGACCAACTATTGTTAGCATCTTACGTGTTACTTTTGGTATGTATGACAAAATGGTCAGCTGTTGACCAACTATTGTTAGCATCTTACGTGTTACTTTTGGTATGTATGACAAAACAGTCAGCTGTTGACCAACTATTGTTAGCATCTTGTGTGTTACTTTCGGTATGTATGACAAAACGGTCAGCTGTTGATCAACTATTGTTAGCATCTTACGTGTTACTTTTGGTATGTATGACAAAACGGTCAGCTGTTGACCAACTATTGTTAGCATCTTACGTGTTACGTTTGGTATGTATGACATAACGGCCAGCTGTTGACCAACATTACTCTAGCTCCAACACCCTAGCCCAAAGGTTCCTAGAATTTATAAACTCAAATGCTATGGAACAACTTGTTACCACTCCCACAAGAGGGAAAAACATACTTTTCCTGATCATCACCAACATGGGGACTCTATGCTCCAGACAAGAAGTGTGTCCCTCACTGGTAAGATCAGACCATAAACTAATCTCACTGGATATTCACATCCCGACTCCACCCCCTGCCCTGAAAACCACAGTGAAAAACTTCCCTAAAGCAAATTTCACACTCCTCAAAACTGAGGTGGAATCCTTCAAAGCCCCCGGGCCTGTGGAAAATAAGGCCCAGACCGCAGAATACTTTATAAACGCATTCTATGAACACCTTCAGGAATGCATGGATCATGCAATCCCAAATAAAACTAAGACCCAATCCTCCAAAGGCAGACATCCTGTCTGGTGGACCCCAGCATAAACAAACTATATAATAGAAGGAAAAAGCTACTACATGAACGAGCAAAATCCCAAAAAGGGAAAGCATCTCTGATCAGTATTAGCAAAAAACTACGGGCACTCATAAAATCATCTAAGGCCAGCTTCGAGAGAAAAATTGTACAGGACACTAAGGATAATCACAAGGCTTTCTTTAGTTATGTAAGGTACCTGGGTGGGAATTCCCAGATATGCTCAGAATTAGTCCAAAATGACAAAAAAATACACCAAACCCACAGACATTGCCAACATCCTAGCTGACAGGTTCAGCGCAAACTTCTCCCCCCTCCCCACCAAAAGGGCAAATATCTATCCCAGCAGTGTGCTGCCCCCCTGACATCTCAGACGCTCAGGTAAGAGCTGCCCTCTCCAAAGCAAAAAACACAGCATCAATGGGACCAGACGGTGTCCCGGGCTGCGTCCTACATGAACTCCAAGAAGAGCTAAACCTAAACATAAAACTACTGTTCAATCTCAGCCTTACTACAGGAAATGTACCCAAAGAGTGGCATACAGCAACAGTGGTCCCTCTCCACAAAGGTGGTGCCTCAACTGATCCTGGAAACTATCGCCCCATAAGCCTGACTAGCTTGGTCTGCAAAGCTATGAAAAAGATCATCATGGACCTCATAAATAAAGATATTGGGGACCTACAGACACTGGATCCTACCCAGTTCGGCTTTGTTAAGGGCAGATCCTGCCTCTTAAACCTGGTTGATTTCTTTGAAACAGTCACCAAGGCCATTGACGAGGGGAAGGTGGTTCACACAGCCTACCTGGATCTCGCAAAAGCCTTCAATACAATACCCCACTTGGGCATTATAGATAAGCTCGCCAGCTTAAATATAAACCCCTATGTCACTAGATGGGTTGCAAACTGGCTCAAGGACAGAACCCACATGGTTAGAATTGCTGGAGCCATGTCAGACTCCAAACCAGTTACAAGTGGCGTCCCACAAGGCTCAGTCCTGGGACCTCTCTTGTTCGGTATATATTTCTCTGAGGTACAGTCCAACACGGAAGGACTGTGGCTGACCAAGTTCGCAGATGACTGCAAACTGGGCACCATAATCGACTCTCCAGCCGACACAAGCATCTTCCAAAAGGGCCTTATAGAAACAGACAACTGGTGCCAGAACCATGGCCTCAAGCTAAACGCCAAAAAGTGTATAGTCATCCCCTTTGGCAAAAACAAAGTGCCCACAAATTAACACATAGGTGGTAATCCATTAAGTACAGAAGACGTAATTAGGGACCTGGGGACCCAAGTTGATAGTAATCTCTCGTTTGACAACCACGTGGCCAAAGTGGTTAGAAAAACATTTTATATAGCCCACCTAATCATGAAGGGATTCACCTCTAGATCAGGGGAGGTCATCGTGCCTCTTTACTCATCCCTCATCAGGCACATAATTGAGTAAAATGCCCCTTTTGGGATGTACCTTACCAGACACCTGCAGCAACTGGAAAGACCCCAAAAGTACCTCACCAAGAGGATCAAAGGGCTCAAACAGATGCCATATGCTGCCCGGTTAAAGAAACTCCAGCTCTACTCAGTGGCATACCGCCTGCTCAGAGGCGATCTGTGCCTGACGTATAAAGCCATGTCCAACCCGGAATTAATGGACATGCTGCACCACAGAAAATCCAAATCCCATCAAGCTACGCTCGAGACTTGAACCTCAGCACTGAAATAAATAGGACATGCTGGGGGGACAGATTCATAACCCAGAGGCTCCCTTCACTCTGGAATAAAATCCCAGTCCAGGTTAGGCAGAGTCCCTCATTGACTCTCTTCAAGAGGAATCTTGATGAGTGGATGGGAGATCATAGGTTTACCCCAGGTATCACTTCTGTGTCACTGTTAGACAGAGGCACAGTATACTAACCTCAAAAAAGGGCATAGCAAAATTAATTTAAAATGGGTGGTGAAAGCCAAACACACTCTGGCTAGGCTTATAAATGCCCTAGGGCAGATAGCCAAGTATGAACCTATGAACCTATGAACTATTGTTAGCATCTTACGTATTACTTTTGGTATGTATGACATAACGGTCAGCTGTTGACCAGCTATTATTAGCATCTTACTTGTTACTTTTG
Source organism: Protopterus annectens (assembly GCF_019279795.1). Lineage (NCBI taxonomy): Eukaryota > Metazoa > Chordata > Ceratodontiformes > Protopteridae > Protopterus > Protopterus annectens. Next base: position 310,304,228 of record NC_056744.1, read on the forward strand.
GTATGTATGACATAACGGTCACCTGTTGATCAACTATTGTTAGCATCTTACGTGTTACTTTTGGTATGTATGACAAAACGGTCAGCTGTTGACCAACTATTGTTAGCATCTTACATGTTACTTTTGGTATGTATGACATAACGGTCAGCTGTTGACCAACTATTGTTAGCATCTTACGTGTTACTTTTGGTATGTATGACAAAATGGTCAGCTGTTGACCAACTATTGTTAGCATCTTACGTGTTACTTTTGGTATGTATGACAAAACGGTCAGCTGTTGACCAACTATTGTTAGCATCTTACGTGTTACTTTTGGTATGTATGACATAACGGTCAGCTGTTGACCAACTATTGTTAGCATCTTACTTGTTACTTTTGGTATGTATGACATAACGGTCAGCTGTTGACTTAGCGTCTTACGTGTTACTTTTGGTATGTATGACATAACGGTCAGCTGTTGACCAACTATTGTTAGCATCTTACGTGTTACTTTTGGTATGTATGACATAACGGTCAGCTGTTACTTTTGGTATGTATGACATAATGGTCAGCTGTTGACCAACTACTGCTGCTCAGTGTCGGCTTTCGATGACTAAGACATTCGATACTCTTGTCTCGCTGAAGTGACATTCGATTATTTAATCCTTCAATCATATTACATGAATCTGTCTGTTCATCTGGTTACCTGTTTGTCTAAATGAAAATAAAACAAACTATACATCTGGCTTACATGTCTATATGCCTACCTAGCTCTCAATCTAGATTTCTACCTAGCTGTTCTACATAAAATGAAAGTGAATATCTACAAATAACACCAGACCAAGAGTGAAACAAAGATCCAGGTTGGTTACTGAGAAACAAATAACTGCACCTGCTCATGTAACCCTATCATTGCTATTTTGGACCTGAACTTATGTGAGATCTAGTGTTTTCTGTTGTATCTGTCTCAGCTACTAATTTTATTTTGATAATTATTTTTTCTTCACAAAGTTTTTGGCATAATGGCTTGAATATAGCTTTCTTTTCTTAGAAGAACACATTTAGTATCTTCACCAACATTAACCTTATGGAATAGCTAAGCATATTTATTATCCAGGTAAGGCCAGGGGTGACCCAGGAACACTGTCTACTTAAGTGACTCACTCAAAGTCACATAGTAGGCAAATAGAGGCTGAAGGCATCAAACCCTGGACTGTGTGAAGCAGCGCATTTATATGTCAAAGTCTTAATCGGCTGTGCTAATTGCTGCTGTGTTAATGTCCTGTACAATAACAGATACAAAATTCTTATTATTGTTATCAGACATGTTTAAAGACTGGTCTCATATACAAAATAAGTCCTAATAATCTGGGTGTAGTAAAATCTGAGCAGTAGCAATGGTAAAGCTACATGTAAAACCTAAAGCTTAATGTGCCATATAAAACCTTCGTTGTACAGCATTGAGAGGAAACGTCTTTTTCTACAGTGACTGTAAGTGTATCATACACAGTTTTTTCATGGATTTGGACTGATGAACAAGTGAAACAAATGAATGAAACAAACAAATTATTTTTTAATTTAATTATTTAATATTAAAACAAACAGTGCAGCCGATGGGCATTTACTAGTTTTTGCTAATATTTATCGGGAGACTAACTTGTGGAATATGGTCCCTTAGAAGTACAAAAACAGAGCTTTCTGTGTCCTGCTCAGTGACCTGAAAGTTGAATTTGGTGCAGGCTTTGGAGGAGGGAGCAATGAGCACACGAGGTTTGATGGGTATTACAAGCAGCAAATCACTGATGAATTTCAATTACCTTTCCTTGTAGGCTAATTTTCTCTTTTTCTGACAAATCTGTCCTGCACAGGAAGTCGTGTACCTGTAGTGTGACACACTTTAATTAGTGAGGTTATGTGCAAAGACGAGATGAGATAAATGAAAATTAAAACAGAAGAGACATGTGGAGCTGTGTTTTCTAACATGGGTAATGTCAGGGAAACACCATGTAAGCCACAGTGCACAAACATCGCTGCACCCATCACAAAGGTACCAAATATCCTAACCTTAAGCCTCTGACAGTGGCATAAAAGAATAAAGACCTGACTATGGCTCAAGTGACTGAAGTTCAATTAGTGTCTCGTTTGCTTGATGGTACAGGTAGGCAGGATGGGGGAGGTACTTGCAGTCAGATGCACCTTGCTGTTGATCCTTAGTAGAAGCTGTGGATGCACACCCGATGTTGCCCTCAACGCGGCAGAGCTGTGGCTGAGTTGCCATGAAGGCAAGATGATATGTTAGCAAGCCCATTGCATGCCCTTCTATGGAAAATAATTGGGTGCACACATGGGGATTGGAATTTAGCAATAAACAAAAGAGTATTCTTTGTCAGCAGTGTGACACTGCTCCAGGATGCATTCACCCCCCCCCCCCAGCTCAAACATCACTCACAGATAGGTTGCTGTTCAAGGGGATTCAGGTTTGGTAGATCTAGTCACTGAGAGCATACCCTAGGAAAACCTGATGGTCAGCTGTGAGGAGCAACAGATTCTGCATAAAAAATTCCAAACTTAAACATATAAAGTAAGTTGAAATGGTACAGGCAAACTATTAAAGATGATGCATTTTATTAATCCATCCAGCTATCCATCCACAAACCCTTTTTCCCATTTTTGCCCATGGGGGTCAGGGTGTCGGTTCACCAGTGACAATCATCTACAGCCAAGGTTTAAACCACCATGTGGCTAGCCCTGCCACAGAAGTTCTTAAACACCACACACTCACATGCACACTCATACCTATATGATCAATTTATACAGTCCAATCTACTTCTGCATGTCTTTGGAATGTGGGAGGAAACCAGACCACCTGGAAGAAACCCACTCAAACATAGGGAGGACATGCAGACTCTGCACAGAGGGTACCCTAGCTGAGAATCAAACTGGGAAACGTCTTGCTATGAGAAAATAATGCTATCTGCTTTGGCACTGTATTTATTTAATTAGTTGTTAGCAAGGTTTGTTTGCGTCTTTCGGCTTTTCCCGGTTAGGGTTCGTTGGGCTTATTCCAGAGATCCTTTTCATGCTAGGAACATGAGCACACCTCTACCTGGCAGATGATTTTGGGGACAGGAGTCCCAGAGAGAACATGCTTTAGTACAAGTCAGAAAGCAAGTTCAGTATTGATTTGGGCATTGTTGAACTTTATTGTGTGTTTGACTTTTCTGGAAATGTAATGGTGGGTTTAACTCCCTGCAGCTATGAGGATTTGAGACGGAATAAATCT
>NC_056744.1:310317489-310362989 GCF_019279795.1 Protopterus annectens
CACTTAAAAGCCGCTTCGATATTTTGCCATTTCAGGCTTTTGATTTCGACCACGATGTATTCAAAAGAATGCGTCTTCGGTCTTATAATAGGGAACCTAATTTTCAATACTGTTATTTAGGTGATTGAGGATTTGTAAAGGTCTAGTGATAGAAATGAGCTCTTGCATAGTACCAAAATGCATTTTTGAGATGATCTTGCCTTAGTATTTTCTTATCCACTTCCCAGAACCAATTTCAAATCCCGTATTATTTTACAAGCACAGTACAAAAGGTTGCAACTATCTGTTCTTGAATTTGTGTAATGAGATTTTTTTAAAACTGAGCTATATATGTTTTTATACACTCCCCACTTTCCGTTGATTTATTATATTGCAATATACTAACATTTCATTAAAACCATAGTCCTTGAGCATACGAAATTGGTAAATGCTTGTGTAAGACTAACAGTACTTTCTATAAAACTGTTACAGTTATGGAAAATAACACTTACGTTGGATCATTACACAAAAATGCTGTAAGCTATTAGGGTTGCCATCTTTTTCGATACCCAGTGTGGGACATTCGTACAGATTGTGCAGGACAAACCATGTCATCATCAAAAGTTATTTTTATCTTATTACCAAAAAGAATCCATGATCTGTAATGTTGGCTGTCTATACTACTTAAATGTAGAATCACTACTTTCTCTGACATTTAAAGAAAAATAAAAAATATATTTTTTCTTGTAAATTATCAAGACATTTGCCATTTTTCATGTCCCCTCCCCCTGCAGGTCAGAACTGCTCTGCAGAGAGACAGCTGGTAACCCCATGAGCTAGGTATACTGATACGGTTTCTCTTCCTAACTGCAGTAAAAGCAGTGCCAATCAATATCAAAATACTCTGCCTGTCTGAATAGCAGCTGCTGAGATGCTGACATCCTGTGGACTGATTGCCTATGTAAGACTGTGGACATTACTTTACAGGAAAAACTACAGATTTCCCTATGTCTGTCATATGTCATGCAGGTAGAGGAAAACTCTGCTGCCAAAGTATGTGAGCACTTGAGCTTAAAAAAGTGGGTGGGCTTAAAGTGCATGCAAGTTTATGGTACATGAACAATACTGGAACCACAATGTAGGGGAAAAGAAATCTAAGGGTTAAAGTAAACTGAAGGACAGCCTGGGCTTTTCCTTTAATTCTCAGCATAGTGTAACATAGCCTGTGCCCTCTATGGGTGGCATAAATATAAGGGTTGGTTAATGGGGAGAAAACTCAACTGTGAACTAGAAGGCATCCATGCTACCTGTGACATGCAGGACATATCATTAGATTCCCTGTTCACCCACTGGTGTTCTGAGTTGAAATGTTAGCCTGGTCTGCTTAACAGAGACAATATGTATATAACAGAGTGTGAGACGCACATAGTAAGAACGTGCCGTGTATTAAAGGGAAAGACATGATGTAAACAACAAATACGCTATTTTTTCATTATCTTTGTTTTGGGACACCTGAGAAGGTATTTCATTTTGAATGTTCATTTAATTAAAGCCACAGGTCTGCAGTTTTACCATCTTTTCTCAACATAAGCAGGAAAATAAAGGTTGTATAACGTCCCCATTATTAGAGATATTCACAACTCAAAAAAACTTCTAAATGCCAGACAGGATTAGTGCTGCATGTTAACGAATAAAAGCACAGAAAATGTGGTCATTTATTTAGCTATAATTTCCTTACAGAAAGAAAACAGCTTCCTTAGGAAGACAAAGCCATGTTAAGAAAAAGGAGGTGATCTGTGCCTTTAAATTGGTTGCTGAGGTCACATTAAATTTCTTTTTTCATATTTCAGCCTCAGTCCCACCACAACAAATGCCCTTGTTGGCCCCAGTCCTCTGGGATAGCAAAGTTTAAGGAAAAAGAAAACAGCAGAGGAGAAACAATGATGTCTTAAAAAATGTCCATGTGGCTTCCAAGAATTAAGACAGCAGAAGTTTGGCAACACCTCTCAGTTTAACCATGAACATTTTATAATGTGGTCATAAACAAATCAAACCAGTGCCCACAACAGTTACTGCTGTTTCAGCTGCAACTCCCTTAAGCCAAACACAAACATAGAAAACTGTAATTCTCCTTGCAATACTGACAAGTACTGGTTAAAAATGAATATATTAATTAACTGTTTGCAAGCATGGCAAAGTAAGCAAACCAGGCACCTGGCAACAGACGTAGGGGCCAATAATTTCTCCAAACAAAATAAAGTTCTTCTGGGATTCATAAATGCCTACACTAAGTGTACACTGTTTTAAACGAACAGACAACTCAGTCATGACTCACACCTTCTTCCTCCTATTTTTAGTTTTTCTACTGATGTTCTTGCAGCATTTAATACTGAGGGCAATTCATAAAGGTTACCAGTGGTGCAGCAGTTAGTGTTGTCACCTCACAGAAGCGGTTCTCCGGTTTGATTCTTGGCTGAGGTGCCTTCTGTATGGAGTCTGCTTTGGTTTCCTCACACATTCCAAAGACACGCATCTGGACTGTTTTTCCCCAGGTCTCCACTGAAAATGGGCTCTATCCCAGTTGGACTTTCCCGGTAAACAAATGTTAAAATAAAAAAAAGTGTATACTACATGTACACAGTGTAACACTTCTGAGTGACCTGAAATCACAAAAATGTGTTAGAGATGTCCTTGAATGCAGACCACGTACAATTAGTGTAGGCATTAATGAATCTGGCCTTAACACCCATGAATAGCAGCTAACTACCTGGACAAGTAACATATCACATATGTCGTATCATTTTTGTTATATGATATCACATATCACAAAAAACAGAGCCTACATATATACACTTATCCAGTTTCTATTATGTTTCATCTTCGCATGGAGTATTCATAGATTGCAGTAGGCTGTGTTAACTGTCTACATTTTTACTGAGTAGGGTTTTAAGTGGTTTGCATATGTTTCGTGGATGTTTTCTACTCTGTGTGTAAATTAAACATTTTTACAGATAAAATACAAGCAACTCCTATGACAGCTAATTTTTAATATTTTTTAGTGTTGTTGGATTTTTGATACATTTAGAAGTGTACTAAGGGTTATATTAGCATTTGCTTGTTTTATAGATTACATTTTTATTTTGTTAATTTCAGACAGAAGTAGGTCCATTATACATACAAAGTAATCTTCCAGTTGTCTAGTTGCAGTCAGTCATTGATTTGTTTTATTGTTTAATAAATTTCATTTTTAAGCATTAGTTTGGGTAAGCAGTATTGTTTCATGCAGGAATTGTATGTCTGTTTTTTGTGTGTGTACAGTGTGAAGTGTCTAAGTTTATTGGAGAGATGTATGTCTGTCGTTTGCAATTGCAATGTGTAAGATACTGCTTTCATTTTTAGTAAAACATGTAAATGTGGCGATTTTTAGAAATTTCACTAGCTTTGATGATTATACCCCAAAGGCTAGATTCCAAAAGGAGCTACACCAGAGCAGCATGCTACCTCAAGTAGTAACCCTACTCCTGATTCCAAGCACGCTACCTCAAGTAGTAACCCTACTCCTGATTCCAACCACGCTACCTCAAGTAGTAACCCTACCCCTGATTTCAAGCACACTACCTCAAGTAGTAACCCTACTCCTGATTCCAAGCATGCTACCTCAAGTAGTAACCCTACTCCTGATTCCAAGCATGCTACCTCAAGTAGTAACCCTACTCCTGATTCCAAGCATGCTACCTCAAGTAGTAACCCTACTCCTGATTCCAAGCATGCTACCTCAAGTAGTAACCCTACTCCTGATTTCAAGCACACTACCTCAAGTAGTAACCCTACTCCTGATTCCAAGCATGCTACCTCAAGTAGTAACCCTACTCCTGATTGCAAGCATGCTACATCAAGTAGTAACCCTACTCCTGATTCCAGGCATGCTACCTCAAGTAGTAACCCTACTCCTGATTCCAAGCACGCAACCTCAAGTAGTAACCCTACTTCTGATTCCAAGCACACTACCTCAAGTAGTAACCCTACTCCTGATTCCAAGCACGCTACCTCAAGTAGTAACCCTACTCCTGATTTCAAGCACACTACCTCAAGTAGTAACCCTACTCCTGATTCCAAGCATGCTACCTCAAGTAGTAACCCTACTCCTGATCCCAAGCACGCTACCTCAAGTAGTAACCCTACTCCTGATTCCAAGCATGCTACCTCAAGTAGTAACCCTACTCCTGATTCCAAGCATGCTACCTCAGGTAGTAACCCTACTCCTGATTCCAAGCATGCTACCTCAAGTAGTAACCCTACTCCTGATTCCAAGCATGCTACCTCAAGTAGTAACCCTACTCCTGATTTCAAGCACACTACCTCAAGTAGTAACCCTACTCCTGATTCCAAGCATGCTACCTCAAGTAGTAACCCTACTCCTGATTGCAAGCATGCTACATCAAGTAGTAACCCTACTCCTGATTCCAGGCATGCTACCTCAAGTAGTAACCCTACTCCTGATTCCAAGCACGCAACCTCAAGTAGTAACCCTACTTCTGATTCCAAGCACACTACCTCAAGTAGTAACCCTACTCCTGATTCCAAGCACGCTACCTCAAGTAGTAACCCTACTCCTGATTCCAAGCACGCTACCTCAAGTAGTAACCCTACTCCTGATCCCAAGCATGCTACCTCAAGTAGTAACCCTACTCCTGATTCCAAGCATGCTGCCTCAAGTAGTATCCCTACTCCTGATTCCAAGCATGCTACCTCAGGTAGTAACCCTACTCCTGATTCCAAGCATGCTACCTCAAGTAGTAACCCTACTACTGATTCCAAGAATGCTACCTCAAGTAGTAACCCTACTCCTGATTCCAAGCACGTTACCTCAAGTAGTAACCCTACTCCTGATTCCAAGCATGCTACCTCAAGTAGTAACCCTACTCCTGATTCCAAGCACGCTAAATCAAGTAGTATCCCTACTCCTGATTCCAAGTATGCTACCTCAAGTAGTAACCCTACTCCTGATTCCAAGCACACTACCTCAAGTAGTAACCCTAGTCCTGATTCCAAGCACACTACCTCAAGTAGTAACCCTACTCCTGATTCCAAGCATGCTTCCTCAAGTAGTAACCCTACTCCTGATTCCAAGCAAAGCCTCTGTAACTCTTTATGCTGCATAGGCAAATCAGGAGCCTTGGAATTCATAGGCATAAAAGCACTCTGTGCACTATGTGTTACATGCCACGGTTCTGGATCCTTATTCACAGACATGGGTTGTGCTCCATAATGGAGGTGTACAAATGTATTGCATGCTCTATGAATTGTTGACAGGAGAATGCTGCAAATAGTGTTAGAAAAAGAGCTCCCATAATAAATTCCTTCCTGTCCTCTACCCATAGCCCAATATCTGCTGACAGTACAGCACAGTACAGTTAACAACATCTATATCCAAAGTATGTAAAAGATGCCCATTGCTGTGCTGTGTTCCATTGTCATGCCTGCCTGCTTCTGATTCATAAAGATTTCACAGTCATTAGGCATACCTACAGAGTTAGGCTCATCGCCTTCATATGATAATTAGGGGATCGCACTCTCTGCAACCTCCCACTGGCAGATGCTCACCACCATCACCATGTGGGATGAGGCCAATCATAGTCATTAGGCATGCCTACAGAGTTAGGCTCATCGCCGTCATATGATAATTAGGGGATCATGCTCTCTGCAACCTCCCACTGGCAGAAGCCCACCACCATCACTATGTGGGATGAGGTCAATGTTAATTTAGGTAGCAGGTTTGCCTGCACCTTAGAGAACTTTATTGCTAGGAAAAATTTTTGTGTGAGGCCACAGAGCTGTTATGGGGGTTTGTTTCATTTTAACAGTACTAATATGTCACTTGGTACCATGTGTGGAATGACATATTAGCAGGGAAGTCAGATTAAATGGGCTGACAAGCCTGGGGGTCCAACTGATACTCCAGTGGTGCTGCCTTTTTCAATTGCTTATGATTAGAAGGTGGTAGTTTGCATACATACTGTGTGCATGTACTGAGCACAATGCCCACACATGGGGGCGAACCCCATAATAGATTTTGTCACTCTGTCTATAAAATTTTATGAATCACTATGGGCTTCAGTATGCAGGTATATTTTGTACAGGCCTTCTCTCCATGGTACCAACAATGATGCATAAAACCTGAATTCTGGAGCATTACTATCAAACACTGGTACCTGCCACTAATGGTGGTGACCAACAACAACAAATCTCAAAGCGTGACAGTATCTTTACATATGCATTTTCACGGCTGACGGGTATTACTGTGGGAGCAGCCATCTTTGAGGACTATTCACTCTACCCATACATTTAAGCTGATACTGGAGCTGTGGTGCAGTTGCTTTGGCTGTTCCCATAGGTGACCCAAGGACAGGCACTGTGTAACACAGTAGGGTGGGGTCTCAGAGATGCTCAGCCACCGTTGCACGTCAGAATATTGATAACAATGTTGATTAAAATGTGACTAAAGGCTCAGTGTAAGTACAGCAAACAGGGAACTGAAATAACAGAACAGCCCCACGTCATAGCCATCTACTCTACATACTTACCAAAGATAAAGAATAGATACTTACCCATTTGTTAGTTTTAACCCCTTTTACAGCTCTTGTGATGAAGCTAGCCTATAGGCATAGTTTGGATGGTCATTTAGGAATTTATAAGGTAAAAGCTAAGACTTTACTGGCTTAATGTTATGAAGGACTTAGAAACTTTTTGTGCAGCTTGCTGACATTGTCAGAGGACAGCCCCCATCACTTGATCTAAGAATCTTATGATACCCCCACCTATTATCGATGTTCCTTTTGAATGCACAGCAACGTACATTGTTCATCTACTTGTAAAAATGACTAATGGCCATGATTATACAACAAATGTTCCTGAGACCTTAGTTGTATAACAGTAAAAATGACCGTTACAGCCAGGACATGGTCAATGTATTTCATTTAAATGAAGCAGTGTGTGCACAGTATGTTGAACATTAAACAAAATTTCATTTAGTCTTTTATTCCAGATAACCCATATTACATAAAATACATTTATTTCTACCCTTTCACACATTCTTTCTTCTTATTCTTATAATATCCATACATAATCATATTCATATCTATACTGTTTATGCTAACATTCTCAAAAAAAATTCTTATAGGTTCATAGGAGGTTTACTAGGCTAGTGGCCCTAGAGCCCTTACATGTCTAGCCATGTTAATCCCAAGTTGCCCATCTGTCCTTGTTAAGTGAATGTATTTTGCAGAGATAGTCTATGGTCAGCAACTACTCCCTCTGTCCATGAGGGACATGGGTGTACCCCTGGGGTTAACTTGTGGTCTCCTATCCATTTGTCCAGGTTGCACTTAAATAGGGTCAGTGAGGAGCCCTGCTTTACACGAATTGGAAGGTTGTTCCAGAGAAGAGGCAGTCTCTGGTATCTGCCTCTCCAACTTGTTCTGTTAATATCGCAGGCTAGGTTAAATTCTCTAGAGCTAGTGACTCTTGTGACATTCGATTTGTATATGTGAAGCATATCCATCAGGGCAGGGTCAGAGACTGCCCTGTATGACAAGCACAAGTCTCCTGTCAGCAGCCTATACTGACAGGGCTTTTAGTTTATCCACATACGTCATGGATTGGCGGCCTTGTATTTTCTTGGTGAGGAAGCTCTGTGGTTTCTCCAGCTGCTGCAGATGTCTGTTGTGGTACATGCAAAAGGGAGCATTGCACTCTATTAATGGTCTGATGAGGGGTGAGTACAGTGGTGCTATAACATCTTTAGACCTGGGTGTGATGCCATTACTGGGAGCATTGCACTCTATTTATGGTCTGATGAGGGTCGAGTACAGTGGTGCTATAACATCCTTAGACCTGGGTGCGATGCCCTTACAGGGAGGATTGCACTCTCTTAATGGTCTGATGAGGGTCGAGTACAGTGGTGCTATAACATCTTTAGACCTGGGTGCAATGCCCTTACTGGCAGCATTGCACTCTATTAATGGTCTGATGAGGGTTGCGTATAGTGGTGCTATAACATCCTTAGACCTGGGTGCGATGCCCTTACTGAGAGCAGTGCACTCTATTAATGGTCTGATGAGGGTCGAGTACAGTGGTGCTATAACATCTTTAGACCTGGGTGTGATGCCCTTACTGGGAGCATTGCACTCTATTAATGGTCTGATGAGGGTTGCGTATAGTGGTGGTATAACATCCTTAGACCTGAGTGTGATGCTCTCACTGGCAGCATTGCACTCTATTAATGGTCTGATGAGGGTCGTGTATAGTGGTGCTATAACATCCTTAGACCTGGGTGTGATGCCTTTACTGGGAGCATTGCACTCTATTAATGGTCTGATGAGGGTTGCATATAGTGGTGGTATAACATCTTTAGATCTGGGTGCAATGCTCTCACTGGCAGCATTGCACTCTATTAATGGTCTGATGAGGGTCATGTATAGTGGTGCTATAACATCTTTAGACCTGGGTGCGATGCCCTTACTGGGAGCATTGCACTCTATTAATGGTCTGATGAGGGTTGCGTATAGTGGTGGTATAACATCCTTAGACCTGGGTGCGATGCCCTTACTGGGAGCATTGCACTCTATTAATGGTCTGATGAGGGTCGAGTACAGTGGTGCTATAACATCTTTAGACCTGGGTGCGATGCCCTTACTGGGAGCATTGCACTCTATTAATGGTCTGATGAGGGTTGCGTATAGTGGTGGTATAACATCCTTAGACCTGGGTGTGATGCCCTTACTGGGAGCATTCCACTCTATTAATGGTCTGATGAGGGTTGCGTATAGTGGTGGTATAACATCCTTAGACCTGGGTGCGATGCCCTTACTGGGAGCATTGCACTCTATTAATGGTCTGATGAGGGTTGCGTATAGTGGTGGTATAACATCCTTAGACAAGGGTGCGATGCCCTTACTGGGAGCATTGCACTCTACTAATGGTCTGATGAGGGTTGCGTATAGTGGTGCTATAACATCCTTAGACCTGGGTGCGATGCCCTTACTGGGAGCATTGCACTCTATTAATGGTCTGATGAGGGTTGCGTATAGTGGTGCTATAACATCCTTAGACCTGGGTGCGATGCCCTTACTGGGAGCATTGCACTCTATTAGTGGTCTAATGAGGGTTGCGTATAGTGGTGCTATAACATCCTTAGACCTGGGTGCGATGCCCTTACTGGGAGCATTGCACTCTATTAATGGTCTGATGAGGGTTGCGTATAGTGGTGGTATAACATCCTTAGACCTGGGTGAGATGCCCTTACTGGGAGCATTGCACTCTATTAATGGTCTGATGAGGGTTGCGTACAGAGGTGCTATAACATCTTTATACCTGGGTGCGATGCCCTTACAGGGATCATTGCACTCTATTAATGGTCTGATGAGGGTTGCGTATAGTGGTGGTATAACATCCTTAGACCTGGGTGCGATGGCCTTACTGGGAGCATTGCACTCTATTAATGGTCTGATGAGGGTTGCGTATAGTGGTTGTATAACATCCTTAGACCTGGGTGCGATGCCCTTACTGGGAGCATTGCACTCTATTAATGGTCTGATGAGGGTTGCGTATAGTGGTGGTATAACATCCTTAGACCTGGGTGCGATGCCCTTACTGGGAGCATTGCACTCTATTAATGGTCTGATGAGGGTTGCGTATAGTGGTGGTATAACATCCTTAGACCTGGGTGCGATGCCCTTACTGGGAGCATTGCACTCTATTAATGGTCTGATGAGGGTTGCGTATAGTGGTGGTATAACATCCTTAGACCTGGGTGCGATGCCCTTACTGGGAGCATTGCACTCTATTAATGGTCTGATGAGGGTTGCGTATAGTGGTGCTATAACATCCTTAGACCTGGGTGCGATGCCCGTACTGGGAGCATTGCACTCTATTAATGGTCTGATGAGGGTTGCGTATAGTGGTGCTATAACATCCTTAGACCTGGGTGCGTTGCCCTTATTGGGAGCATTGCACTCTATTAATGGTCTAATGAGGGTTGTGTATAGTGGTGGTATAACATCCTTAGACCTGGGTGCAATGCCCTTATTGGAAGCATTGCACTCTATTAATGGTCTGATGAGGGTCACGTATAGTGATGGTATAACATCCTTAGACCTGGGTGCGATGCCCTTACTGGGAGCATTGCACTCTATTAATGGTCTGATGAGGGTTGCGTATAGTGGTGGTATAACATCCTTAGACCTGGGTGAGATGCCCTTACTGGGAGCATTGAACTCTATTAATGGTCTGATGAGGGTTGCGTACAGTGGTGTTATAACATCTTTAGACCTGGGTGCGATGCCCTTTCAGGGAACATTGCACTCTATTAATGGTCTGATGAGGGTTGCGTATAGTGGTGGTATAACATCCTTAGACCTGGGTGCGATGGCCTTACTGGGAGCATTGCACTCTATTAATGGTCTGATGAGGGTTGCGTATAGTGGTTGTATAACATCCTTAGACCTGGGTGCGATGCCCTTACCGGGAGCATTGCACTCTATTAATGGTCTGATGAGGGTTGCGTATAGTGGTGGTATAACATCCTTAGACCTGGGTGTGATGCCCTTACTGGGAACATTGCACTCTATTAATGGTCTGATGAGGGTTGCATATAGTGGTGGTATAACATCCTTAGACCTGGGTGCAATGCCCTTACTTATGACGTATGCAGCATAGGATGCTTTCCTTACCACAGAGGAAACTTGGTGGCCAAAGCTCAGATTGCTATCTACCTGTGTTCCTAGGTTTAGCACCACTGGGTTTGAGATTGGGGGGGGTGTTGTCAATACTGTAGTTAGTGGGGAATTGTGCTTTGCCAAAGGGAATAATAATATACTTTTTGGCATTTAGCTTTAGACCATGGATTTGTCACCAGTCATTTTTCTGTGTTAGCCCGTCCTGTAGTATTTTAGCATCATTGGGGGACTCAATTATTTGCACTCAATTTGCAATCATCAGCAAACTTGGTAAGCCAAAGGCCATCTAAATTAGCCTGGACTTCTGAGAAGTAGATTCCGAACAGTAAAGGACCCAGCACAAAACCTTGTGGTACACCACTGGTGATGGGGCTACTGGTAGAGGTGGAGTCACCAACTATGACAGTATGTGTTCTATCAGTGAGCCAATTGGCTACTCATCTAGTGATGTAAGGGTTAATCCCCAACTGGGACAGTTTCTCAATGATACCTGAGTGGGGGATTGTGTCAAAAGCCTTGGCTAAGTAAGACAGTTGGTATGCACTGTCTTACCTTCATCCAGGGCTTTGGCAACTTTCTTGAAAAAGTCTACTAAGTTTAATACGCACAATCTACCCTGAACAAAGACAAACTGGGTTTGGTCTACAGTATGAAGGTCACCTACATCCTTGTTGATAAGGTCCATGATGGTTGCCTATGTCCTTGTTGATAAGGTCCATGATGGTTGCCTATGTCCTTGTTGATAAGGTCCATGATGGTTGCCTACATCCTTGTTGATAAGGTCCATGATGGTTGCCTGTGTCCTTGTTGATAAGGTCCATGATGGTCGCCTATGTCCTTGTTGATAAGGTCCATGATGGTTGCCTATGTCCTTGTTGATAAGGTCCATGAAGGTCGCCTATGTCCTTGTTGATTAGGTCCATGATGGTTGCCTATGTCCTTGTTGATAAGGTCCATGAAGGTCGCCTATGTCCTTGTTGATAAGGTCCATGATGGTTGCCTATGTCCTTGTTGATAAGGTCCATGATGGTTGCCTATGTCCTTGTTGATAAGGTCCATGATGGTCGCCTATGTCCTTGTTGATAAGGTCCATGATGGTTGCCTACATCCTTGTTGATAAGGTCCATGATGGTTGCCTGTGTCCTTGTTGATAAGGTCCATGAAGGTCGCCTATGTCCTTGTTGATAAGCTCCATGATGGTTCTTTCCATGGCCTTGCAGATGAGATTAGTTAGACTTATGTATCTATAGTTCCCAGGGTCTGTTGATGGCCCCTTTGTGTAAGGGAATTACTGTTGCTGTTCTCCACTCCATTTAAAGAAGGTCAGTTCTCAGGCTGTGGTTAAAGGTTGTTTAGTAAGCAGCCTGGGATGTTATCTGGTCCCACTGAGGCCATGTTTTTGGCCTTAGAGAGCACAGATAAGACTTGATCTCTAGAGATACTAGGCAGAGGACTGGTGTCAGGTATGCTTTTGGGTATAGCTAGTGGGGCCAGGGGGTGACGTTTGCATCAAATCTGTCAGCTACAGGGTTGTGCAGTATGAGTAGTACTATCTATTACCAGTTCTGTACAAAGCTGGGCATTCCCTTTTAGATTTCAGATGTAATTAAAGAATGACTTATGATTATCCTTAGCTACGGACTCTATTTTAACTTCATACTTAGCTTTAGAGGATTTTGCGTGTTCTTTCCCTGCTGAGTCAGTTCCCTCTTATTCTTAGACATCACTTTCTTCCTGTTGTTATATAACCTGTTTATAGTTGAGGTCCACCAGGGTGGCTTGTTTTTTCGGGAGGACCTGGTTTTGATCCGATCAGGTACAGCCAAGTCTATTCAGCTGCTTAAGTGTTTGTACAGGACATCTGCGTACACCTCTGCATAGGATTCATTATTGTCTGTGATTGCGGGGGGGGGGGGGCTACATTTTTTTTTATACCATTACTTAGTAGTGTAAAGTTAGCTTTGGAAATGTTCTTCAATTTTTTTGCTCCTGTGGGGGTGTCAGGTCCAATAGTTACTTTGAACGAGACAGTTTTATGGTCCCACCTTACCAGGGAAGGCATCACACAGGAGGAAGTGCAATGACCCCCCCCCATGTTGGTGAGTACTATGTCTAGGACATTTGAGCCCCTTGTGGGGTGCAGACTATCTGTTCCACAGCATTTGAATTAACAAATTCCAGGAACCTCTGGGCAAATGTGTTTGCGCCCATGTATGGCACCCAGTTGATTGAAGGATAGTTGAAATCATCCATGACTAAGGTGTTGGGCTGTATGGAGAGTGATTCCAGTAAGTCCAGATAGGTGGTGTACTTTTCTTGGTTCATGGTGGGGGACCTATAGCTAGCAATGATGTGGTAAGGTATTTTGCCTAGAGTTAATTGGACATGGAGCAGTTTGAGAGAGTCATACTCTTTGACCAGTCTCAAGGTGTACTTGGCTTTAATGAGGATGGATATCCCTCCACCTTTGGTTCTTTCATGCTCATTTTGAGGTCTGAACATGTGGAAGGCATTGTAGCATTGCACGGGGTGGGTGTTCTCGTCACACCACTTTTTTCGGAGTTTCACCACTCTTTTACATTTCAAATAAACATGCTCTGTTGTCTCTTTCTCCCCACAAAATAAACACACTCTTTCAACTTTCTTTTTATATGGCATATTCCCCTTTACTGATAACTTATTTATTACCAGCCTCCATAGGAAATCCTGACACTTTGCTATCTTGGTGCACCACTTTTTAATTACTTTAATGGCTTTAATCACTTCTTCTGGTAACCTTTCCCAAGGATTTGCGTAATAATATTGTTTCATCATATTATGATATAAAATCCTTCTGTCTTCCTCCCAAGCATCAGTCGCTATTTTCCATGTTAGTATTTTTCCTGATAATGTTTATTTTTTGATTTACATATTCTTTTTCTCTTTTTGTTATCCTTATCATCTCATGGAACTTTTTATACTTATATTTAAACATTTTCACATTCATTTCTCACTCTCTTCCTTTACCCACTTTAATACTCATTAAAATTTATAGAAGCAGAATAAATAACTGGATTTAGTGACCCCAGTCCCTCTTCATCTTTGCTTACACGTAATGCACCTCTTTTCAATGGGTTTAATCTTGAACTCCATATGAATGACAAAAACGGTTGCACATTTTCTTTTTCATATTTTTCTGGGATCATATAAACTTTTAACATATATGCTATTTTTCCCATTAATATAGAATTCACCAGATAACCCTTTTCCTGAATACTGATCTATACGTTCTCCCCAGAAAACATATTTCTTTCATTCCTTTTATCAAACCTCTATCGCACCATCACTACATTATTTTCCCAAATTTTATTTATTAAAAAATGCACACCACCAGCTTTCACCACATCACCCAAACCCTTACTGTTATTTTTATTCAAGGTCATTTCCATTCCCTTTAATCATCCATTCAGACAAATCATTACTTCCCTCATCTAGTTTGTTCTTAGCAATTACAGCTATATGATTTGCATATATCAAAACTACCACTATCACCTCCTCCTTTTGCATCACATATTTAGCATCTTTCATTTTATAAGCTACTTCACTACCTATCACAATCATTACCAGTACAAACAGCATCCTACTCATGGGATATCCTTGCCTTATGCCACACTTCACGCATATTTCTTTACTCGGCCACCCATTCACTAACCCTCTCGCTCTATTATTCAGATACACTGACATACTCTCCTAATTCTGTTACCTGTTCCATACTTCTCCAACGCATCCTGTCTTATCCTGCTGTACCAGATGCCTTGCTAATACCACCCTTTTATGGACAATATCATCCCCAATTTCCCTCACAGTCCATAACAGTTCACTTTTGTACCATAATATGCTTTATTCCATATCCCTCATCCTTCCTTCCATGTACCATAATATGCTTTATTCCATATCCCTCATCCTTCCTTCCGTTCTGCTCTGTATTATTCTCATAAAACAATTATGATCTGTGTCATGTAGTAAGATGGGTCTCCATTGTTTTATTTTAATCTTCTCATCTTTCTTCCATATAAATTTTAATATCTCACTACATAAGGCTTCATGAACAAAACCTTCTTTTAACCATTCATACAGTACATTTACAAAATACTCTCTTTGCCAATCCATTCATTTCTTGTATATTCCTTATCCTGTACCAGTTGGACCTTATAGTGAATCATCATTTACTTTCCTAAGTACTTATCCAATTCACTAATACTACTAAAAGAAAACAAATAATTGTTCCAAAGATAAATGTCCTTCTTTTTGCTAATTTCATCATCAGTTCATCACTTTCAAATCTTAAGTCACCAAAAGTCTCTGTCCTAATATGTATAAAGCACCATTTTCTTGAGCTTTAAAACCCAGAACAGTTCCCAAATTGTCCCATAAATAATATCTGTCTATTGCAGTGCCATTTGTGTTTTTATTCTCACAGTTACTGCTCTTCTATTTCCTGTTGTTGCTGCTGCATAAGTTTTAGTTACTGCATCACATCTGCTGCCACAAAACCAGGCACCTTCTGTGTTTGCTGCTGTCTCCTCTTTATAAGTTTTAGTTACTGCATCACATCTGCTGCCACAAAACCAGGCACCTTCTGTGTTTGCTGCTGTCTCCTCTTTATACGTTTTAGTTACTGCATCACATCTGCTGCCACAAAACCAGGCACCTTCTGTGTTTGCTGCTGTCTCCTCTTTATAATGCTTTTAGTTACTGCATCACATCTGCTGCCACAAAACCAGGCACCTTCTGTGTTTGCTGCTGTCTCCTCTTTATACGTTTTAGTTACTGCATCACATCTGCTGCCACAAAACCAGGCACCTTCTGTGTTTGCTGCTGTCTCCTCTTTATACGTTTTAGTTACTGCATCACATCTGCTGCCACAAAACCAGGCACCTTCTGTGTTTGCTGCTGTCTCCTCTTTATAATGCTTTAGTTACTGCATCACATCTGCTGCCACAAAACCAGGCACCTTCTGTGTTTGCTGCTGTCTCCTCTTTATAATGCTTTTAGTTACTGCATCACATCTGCTGCCACAAAACCAGGCACCTTCTGTGTTTGCTGCTGTCTCCTCTTTATACGTTTTAGTTACTGCATCACATCTGCTGCCACAAAACCAGGCACCTTCTGTGTTTGCTGCTGTCTCCTCTTTATACGTTTTAGTTACTGCATCACATCTGCTGCCACAAACCCAGGCACCCTCTGTGTTTGCTGCTGTCTCCTCTTTATACGTTTTAGTTACTGCATCACATCTGCTGCCACAAACCCAGGCACCTTCTGTGTTTGCTGCTGTCTCCTCTTTTACTTTCTCTCGCCGCTGTCATCTGCAAGCCTTACTGTTGCCAGTTTTATTTGCACCACTTCAACAGACCCGCTTACTTCCTTCTACATGGAAACGCTTTAACCCTGCTCATTTGTAACACTTACCACAAAGAAATCTTTGTTTACCATATGAAACTCCATATCAAACAATTTTTTCTCTAAATTCTCACTTTCCACCTCCAAACTCTCCATCGCTTTCCTCTCCTCCTCCAAGCTGTTGCTTCCCTCAGGCTGCTTTCTTGTTGTTCTTCCTGTACCATCTAGTAGCTCCAAAGAGTAGGGGTTCTTTATTTATTGACACAACTTATATACATTATTTACATATTATACATTGTTCTCAATTATTTACAATTATTTATATCTTTCATTTAAATATAATACAATCTCACGTACTTTAATCACTTCCACCACCCTTTTTCCATAACCAAAAATGTATCTTCTTCAAAATTTCAGATAATATCCATTTCCCATTAAATTTAATTCCATTCAATCTCTCATTCCACATTGTCCATACTTTTTACCACTTTCCTTCACCTCTTTTCGTTTTCTGTTACCATAATACACACATTGTACCATATTCATATTTAAATCTTCAACATTTTTAACACCTTTCACATATTTTCTCCCATATTTTTTTTACCCTAGGACAATTAAAAAAAAACATGTTCTGTTGTTTCAAATTCCCCGCAATAATTGCAACCCCTCTCTTGTATTCTTTTGTAAGGCATATTAGCTTTGACAGGTAGTTTACAAATCTCATATTTATATTTATTTATTTATTTGACATTTGTTAACTGGGTTAGTCCACTTAGCTAATGGCCCATTTTCAGTGGAGACCTAAAGAGAAAAGCTGCAGCAATACAAACATAAAAAGATAACTCTCTCTCTCTCTTTTGGCTTTCCCCGGTTAGAGGTCGCGACAGCAGATCACCTTAACCGCTCATGATTGGCAGTGGAGTTTTATGGTGTTGAGTTGCCAGCCCGGCGCCCAACCTTCCACAGAAGGCACATGCATGCACTCACACCTAGGGCCAATTTTAGTGTGTCCAATCCACTTGCAGCATGTCTTTGGGGGTGTGGGAGGAAACCGGAGCACCTGGAGGAAACCCACCCGACCGCAGGGAGGACATGTAGATTCCCATAAAAAGATAACACAGTACGCAATATACAGAGCCCAAGTAAAACTGTGCAGCAATACAACATAAGCAAAAATTACATATGCAGTAATCAGGTGAAATGAACAACTGTAATAAAAATAAAACAGAATGAAGTAAATACAACTAGTACATTTAAGCATTTACAATAATGACATATGTTTCCCAAGCAGCATAATGTAGTATTGTCCTGTCTGCAGATTAGTCATTGAATTATTAGGTGTAGACAGGAAGTAAAAAGAAAAAGAAAGGAAAATGCAGATTATGGAGGATTTAGGCAAGGACAGGCTTTTGAGTTCAGAAAGTGGTGCTTGACTTCAGTTTTAAAGCAGCTGGAACTAGTGATGCTACGAATGTGAGGTGGTAACTTATTCCACACAAGGGACACAGTATGCTTATAGTGGAGCTTATCATAAGTCTTGTTGGGGTTATAGATGTCTAGAAGGTGCTGGCCAGAACTACGAAGAGACTGGGTTGGGGTATAAGGGGTTACTAAGGTAGACAGTGATGGGCAGGCTAGTGGTTTGTTGAGGAGGGAGTGTGTCAGCTGCAGCTGGGTAAGTAGTCAGAGCTGGAAACTTCTAGCCATTGAAGCTGTTTCAGGGCAAGGCATGATGGGAGTTATAAGGCTGGTTACTGGCGAATCTGGCTATGTTATTGTAAGCTTGTTCTAGCCTGGAGAGAAGGTTTGACTGGAGGTGAGTTAGGATAGGGGAGGCATAGAGGAGACATGGAAGGAGATAGGCTTGGGCAAGGGTGGGTTTGGAGTGGGAGCAAGGAATGTCTTATTCCTGTAGAGAAGACCCAGTTTCATGTTAGTTTTTTTGATACAGTGTTGGATATGGTTGTCAAATTTGAGTTGGTTATTGATTATTGTACCATAGTAATATAGATAATATAGTAATAATATTATAGATTATATAGTAATAGCATCTTTTTTTCATTTTCTAAATGTTTCCATGGGTAAATATAATAACATCCATGCATTATATTTAAACACTATTTTTCTGTTTTTTCCCTACATTTTTATCTTCAGTTTCCATAAGAAATTGTTCTGACATTCGTTTATATCTTCATTTAAATAATTTTCCATATTTTCCCTGAACCTATCCTCTCCCAAACATCATTATATCTAACTTTCATTATAACATCTATTACATTCCGAATTTCTTCTTTTAATCCTTCCAAAACATTATAAAGATTCAAACAGGCTGCATGAACAATTGGGTTGATTAACCCTAATCCCCCTTTTTTATCATACAAAATCCCTCTTCTAACCAGATTTAACCTTGATCCCGTATAAATAAAAATATAATAAACAATAACTCTTCTTTGTACTTAGACTAGTTCATATATGCACTTGTTAAATAGGCAATTTTATCCCAAATAATTGAATTTATTAAATATACCTTTTTCTTATATAATAGTTTATGAGACTTCTAAAACATACATACCTCTCCATTTCTGTGTAATTTCCTCCCACTGTTTCTCTCTATACGTATTTGTTCCAGACATGATCCCCAAAACATCTATGACCTCATCATGAAACTGAATATCTTCTACATTACCCATAAATCCATTTCCTTTACTTTTGTCTTTATTTATACATAAACCAAGCACCTTTAAATACTGATCTAATTGTATGATTCCTTCTTCCACCCAGTCCTTGCCCTCAGTAATTAAAAGTATATCATCTTCATAAGTAAAAAATATTAGAATTTGTACTTTTTCTATTATTTTGTATCCCTGCCATTTTCATCACTCTGTTCATTTTATTAACAACCACATTCATAACTAATGCAAATAAAAGGGTCTGTATCAGAATCACGAACGTTCACAATGTCGAATCTGACATTGTCGACACGTAAACAGCGAAACCGCAGAACATCAAAGAGGTAAACGGAAATCTCCGTAAGGGGAGATTTCCATTTACTTCTATGAAGTGTGGTCTCGGAGTTGGAATATTTAAGTAGCTGGGGGTGTGGGGTAACCATGTGGGGGTGCAGGGGGGCTTGCCCCCCTGGTTAAAGCAAGTATTTCTATTTTTTGACTGTTTGTTTTGTTTTTATTAGGTGTTCGATGTTACTGGACTTCGACAATATGGTGTCGATCATATCATATTCAAAGTTCAGTAACTTTGAGCATCTAATATAGACCCCAAATAAAATACTACTTGCTGGGCATCCCTGCCTTATCCCACACTCTATTTTTATTTCATCACTTAACCATCCATTTAATATCACTCTCAGATTTGATGTCCCCATTACTCTCCTTTTGTTTTCTCCCTGCTTCTCCGAGCCACCACTGTACCCAGAACAGAAGCAGGGAGTGTAATGTCAATAGGATTCCCCTGCACAACATGCAGAGTATGGGAAGTTCCCCAGAGTTCCTGACAATTGCCTCCTAGTTACTATTAATACCATTTCAAGTCTCAGCCGAAAAAAGCCCATTGGTCTAGTGGAACTAGTTTGGTCAACAAAATGTAATATGTAAGTGAGTAAATAAACATATATATATATATATATATATATATATATATATATATATCTATGTGTATATATATATATATATATATATATATATATATATATATATATATATATATATATATATATATATACGCTACAGCTTGGAGAACAGGGAGGGGTGCAGGAGTTGTGCTCATTCACCTCTCTCAGGGCAGGGATAGGAGTGAGGTGCATGTCCGTGGCCAAAAGAGTGCACTGACGTCATGGTAAAGACTGGCAAAATAGCAAGGCATGCTCATCCTAGGAGGTGAGGTCAAGTGTGGGCTTACATCACTTGCAGAAGTGATTGTCACACCCACTCTACACCCAACACAAAAACACAGACTTCACTGTACCCCCTCTATGCCCACATGCCCATTCTATAAATAAATTATCTCTAAGACTGCACACACTCAGTGAAAATGGAAAAGAACTGAAGCAGAAGGCACATCACTCCCCTTTATTCCTAGAAGGCAAACCTTGGACTTAGTATTTAGTTCAATTACTGGCAACTCTATACACGCAGGACCAGCACTCCAAATCTTTGCTTAAAGATACACGATGTTATGAGCTGTTGTCAAAATGGGAAATAACAAAGGGTGCAGTGGTCCTGATGTTACCCCCCTCTTGGAGTGGTCCTAATGTTACCGCCCCTCATGGAGTGGTTCTGATGTTACCCCTGCCCCCATGGTATTATTGCTATATCTGTAATCTGGGGGTGTTCTTTAAACAGTTACTGTTTATGTGATTGTACCTGACTACCTTCTCTTGTTTAAAAAATATGCTCTTTATTTGAATAATCTAACACATAATTTTATCCAGCCAAACTCTTCTCATATTCTAAAATGTTACTGATGGAAACTCAGTACTGAAACCAAAAATGAGATAAATTAATTCATTTATTCTGGAGCTGCCCTACATACCCTTTGACTTTGTGACATGCCATTGGTTTCATTCTCTGTATGTCTTGGCAGGACAGACTGAGGGGGTGTACAGCACAAGATGTAGGGGTACTTAAAGACGAATTCCTTACAGCTGCCACAGGGGGAAATCATACTAGGACAAAGGTCTTCACCATCTAAGTGTAAAATCTACAGACTAAATGATGCATTATAAACTTTTAGATGAAACCTGTTTTCCCATGGCCCTATCTAGGTCATTGTTTTTAATGGTAAGTTTATGGGCAACAAACTGTCCCATGTTTCTGATGTATTAAGTACTATGGGCCAAGCATTTATCACTACTAGATAGAAAGTTTATACTCCATTTACTGGCAGCTACCCTGCCATTGTTCTCAATTATTCAGAGTCCTGCCTTATGTGGCATAAAGATGGTGGGTGGGTGGTCTGTCATTATAACAGACATGAGGTGCAGTACTTTGACAGTGGGACTACCAGTTTCTCTGGGTATGTCATTGGGACAGGAACAAGTTGCATATTTCCCTTGATTTATTACTCAACCACTTCTCCTGGGATGTTAATGTAGGTTTTCATAAATGTTGTCATTGATGTAGTGCTGGAACTTACAAGACAGACAATATTGCATAATTGTTATGGTTGAATGATGGTGAATCGAGTGAACTTGTCTTGAATTCACCATTCATTGTTGAGCTGGTCTGGTTTAGTAACCATTGGAACATCATTTGTGACAATCCGCTTGCCATACTAAACCTGCTGTTCATGAAGGATCCTTTGCATAGCCTTGGTCTTGTGGTTGTCAATTATAATCAAGTGGTCAGTGGAGGTTTCATGTTATCTGGCAGTTAATGCAGGTGATTAAACCTTTGAGCTGTTAACGAGCTGCTTCCTGTAGTCTAGGATACAGAGTTTGACTTCCTCCACCTCTGTTTGCCTACCATGCGACTCTGAACAAGACACTTAACCAGACACTGTACCTGGGTCATCCATGGAAAGGGACACTTGTGCCCAGGTGGTCTGAGCAGTTAAGAAATTAATAAACTAAATAAAAAAATGTTGCTAACTCATACTATGTGAACTTTAGACATCTTGGGACATGGTTGCATTGATATGACCAAGAGATTTGTAAACTATGAAAACTAGAGCAGAGTTTGGAATGCATGCAGAAATGGGCACACCTGCTTGAGAAAACCTGCTTGAGAATAAACTTCCACTGCATAGTCACAATGTCAAGTGCCATTGAGACATCTCATGTCAGAAGTCAGTGCTCCTGTTCAGTGAGATCTCTGCTGTAGTGAATGATGCAGCTAGGCTCTTCTGTATGGTGGACAAGCTAAACAACTCTCCTTTTCTCATTATCCAGAGGAGTTATGCTTCCATCTTTGCTGATAAGGTATCCTTCCTCAGGAGATCCATCCTACAGGAGGAGTTATGCTTCCATGTTTGCTGATAAGGTATCCTTCCTCCCGAGATCCATCCTACAGGAGGAGTTATGCTTCCATCTTTGCTGATAAGGTATCCTTCCTCAGGAGATCCATCCTACAGGAGGAGTTATGCTTCCATCTTTGCTGATAAGGTATCCTTCCTCAGGAGATCCATCCTACAGGAGGAGTTATGCTTCCATCTTTGCTGATAAGGTATCCTTCCTCAGGAGATCCATCCTACAGGAGGAGTTATGCTTCCATGTTTGCTGATAAGGTATCCTTCCTCAGGAGATCCATCCTACAGGAGGAGTTATGCTTCCATCTTTGCTGATAAGGTATCCTTCCTCCCGAGATCCATCCTACAGGAGGAGTTATGCTTCCATCATTGCTGATAAGGTATCCTTCCTCAGGAGATCCATCCTACAGGAGGAGTTATGCTTCCATCTTTGCTGATAAGGTATCCTTCCTCCCGAGATCCATCCTACAAGAGGAGTTATGCTTCCATCATTGCTGATAAGGTATCCTTCCTCAGGAGATCCATCCTACAGGAGGAGTTATGCTTCCATCATTGCTGAAAAAGGTATCCTTCCTCAGGAGATCCATCTTACAGGAGGAGTTATGCTTCCATGTTTGCTGATAAGGTAACCTTCCTCACGAGATCCTTTCTCCAGGATGAGTCTAATAAGCATATGAGTTATCCATATCTGAACTGCATACCTCTTAACCTCTTGGTGCAATAAATCTGGCCAAAGCCAAAAACAACGGGGAGGACAAAGGACCAAAATCAGGGACAGATTTTAAATATTGCTCTTATAAACCAAGAGAGTTGATAGAATAAAATGTTTTGCATTTAACATGAATTTCTGAATAACATAAAGTCTAAAACTCAAAAGTCTATAATTATTTAATGACTTCAGTCCACAGTGATTTGTCAAAAGAAACACAGACTGTATGAGGAAAAGATCAAAAATATGAGGCAAATGTCTAGACCTTCTGCAATAATCTGGACAGGTGAGAGGTATGGATACAGACAGCTGTAGTCTTTGTGGAAACATATGTGGGTCCAATACTGGATTAGGGATTCCATTTTGTTTGTGAAAGTGAAGCCAACTTAAGCTAAACCTGCCTTTATACCCCTAATTGATTGATTGATTGATTGAGCTTTTTAAATTGCCTGAAGTTGTATGACCTCAGTGTAGGGTGTGAGGGCCTGCCCTCAGGGTCTATCTTTAAATCTTATTGGACTAGTCATGTGCACCGAAGTGAGTTTCTACTAAGCCATCTCATGATTCATCAGTGATGCATGGAAGTGATTACTCCCAAAAGAAAGAATTTACAGTGATTACCCACATAATCAAGCATGCAGCGATCATGGAGTGGCAATAAATAAGCAGTGACACATAATCAAGCATGCAGCGATCATGGAGTGGCAATAAATAAGCAGTGATACATAATCAAGCATGCAGCGATCATGGAGTGACAATAAATAAGCAGTGACCATTAAGGTTTTTTGCTTGTTTTATTAATTTTAGGATCAAATTTGTGTTTATTTCCATTCTTTTCAGTTGATGTATTTTTGTAATTAAGATGCCTCTATACATCCAATTCTACATTTGAATGACCCTGATTCAGAAGTAAAATATGAAACCATGTTTGACAAACCTTTAGTATTTTCAGTTCTGTAACGGATGCCTTTCTGGTGATGGAGGAGCAGAGATAACTTGCTATAAGTCTCATAGACTCTTAATGCAATTACATTGATATTCATCAACACCATCCTTGAAATTAATTTGCAGTGCTAAGTAATAAAGATGTTCCTATTCACAGTAGTTATGCCAGCACAGCTTCATTAGTGAGAGGAACTGAACTTTGCACATGGTTTACAATCCCTCTTCCTATCTGCTAAGGATTGTTCCTTGCTAAGACCTCCATGGTGCATTCTACAGGCGACTGTACTATACTTGTTTATACTACGTATGTTCGATTCATTTTTAATGTTCTTTTGCTTTCCACTAGTGTGCCCTGTCAGTCTGGTCCACTCTGCATGCATTACTTCCTGTCTTCCCCTGCTCTTCATGGCCACGTGCTATGCATGTTTCTTTGTTGTAAGCCTCCTATTGCTGCAGATGCCAGGGAGAAGTTGAAAGCCATATGCAGAAGCTTGAAGTATGCTGGAGTTCTACTTGCATTCATATTTCAATCCTGCATTCCTGTAATGTCCCACAAGAATCAAGAACATTGGGATGTGGGTTCATCCATGCCAACAACCTACTGGCAGTATCTTATGGCCATCCCAATGTTGCTGCTGCTTCTAATGCCTCTGTTTTGGGTCAGTAATGCAACAGGAAGTGCTGCAGCATCTCTCTATCCCACGACAGAAGAGCCGGTCCTTAGATACCTCTATTCCAGGATGGAAGAGCTGGTCTCCTTAGATACCTCTATCCCAGGATGGAAGTGTTGGTCCTTAGATATTTGATTATGTGCGTCTGGGCTGGTTCCTCCATAATCAGGGCCTTGACTCTGGAGTTATTACTCCAATGAGTCTATAACATCACAGACTGGGCTCCCCTGGACCATGGTAACTGGCCTACTTATGCTAAGTGAAATGAACAAAAAATATCACCATGCTTTCCCCTGTCTGACAGAAAGATACTGAGCAAGTCAAGCAAATAGAAGCCAGGAAAAATGAATGATTCATTATTTTCTCAGTGGGAGTCTGTCTGTACCACTTGAGATTTAGGATCAGTGTGAGGTCCTGGTTCCAAAACTCAGGCAGGAGTGGCAAGGATCGAACAGGCAGTGGCATGATGACCCATCCCAGGAAGAGAGTGGGGTGTGCACCTGTTAGTCTGTGGTGTAAGTCACGGATGCTTGCAATGTGCACACATATGTGGAAATATGTGTGTGCATACATACATGGCACACTGCATTGTGCACACATACATGTAGACATGCATGTGTATACATACATGGCACACTGCATTAGGCACACATATGCGGAGGCATGCATGTACATACAAGACACGCTGTACTGTGCACACATATGTGGAGACATGCATGCATGTATATGTATGGCACACTGCATTGTACGCACATATGTGGAAACATGCATGTGTATACACACACAGCACACTGCATTGTGCACACATATGTGGAGACATGCGTGTGTATACATACATGGCACACTGCATTGTGCACAGATATGTGGAGACATGTGTGTGTACATACATGGTACACTGCACTGTGCACACATATGTGGAGACATGCATGTGTCTACATACATGGCACACTGCATTGTGCACACATGTGGAGACGTGTGTGTATACATACATGGCACACTGCATTGTGTGCACATAATGGGAGACATGCATGTGTATACATACATGGCACATGGTATTGTGCACACATGGAAAAATGCATGCGTATATATACAGTACATGACACACTGCATTGTACACACATATGTCGAGACATGCATATGTATACATACATGGCACACTGCATTATACACACATATGTGGAGACATGCATGTGTACACATACATGGTACACTGCATTGTTCACGCATATGTGGAGACAAATATGTGCATATATAGCTGGCACACTGCACCGTGTATACATATGTGGAGACAAGCATGCATATACACGCAAGGCACATTGCATTGTGCACACATATGTGGAGACATGCATGTGTGTACATACATGGCATACTGCATTGTGCACACATACATGGAAACATGCATATGTATACATACATGGCATACTGCATTGTACACACATATGTGGAGACATGCATGTGTATACATACATGGCACATTGCACTGCACTGTGCACACACATGTGAAGACATTCATGTGTACCACATGCATGGCACACTGCATTGTGCATAATGGGGAGTGAGGGACTGCACCTCTACAGTATGTGGCCTCAAGTACCTCCAGGCAACTGGGAAGAATGAAAGGAGAAAATGGGAACATACAAGGCTGTTACTCATTCTTTAGTCTATTTTATTGTGCTTTTCTTTAATGGATTTGTTTGATTGGGTTTAGTTAAAACCCCTTTACATCAGAGGCATGGGGAGAAAAGTTCCAACACATTACAACATTTTGTGTATTGTGAACTTGGAACAACATTCATTTAAACATTGGATGGCACAGTGGTGCAGTGGTAGCATTGCCGCCTCACAGCAAGAGGTTCTCCGATTCAATTCTTGGCTGGGGTGCCTTCTGTTCAGAGTCTGCATGTCCTCGCTGTATTCATGTGGGTTTCCTCTGGGTACTCTGGTTTCCTCCCACATTACAAAGGCATGCATCTGGAGCATTTCTGCATGGGCCTCCTCTGAAAATTGGCTTTGTTCCAAGTCAGACTCTCCCAGTTAAAAAATGTTAAATAAATAAGTAAATAAAAAAATAAATTAAACAGACATTTTAAAAATTGTACAGTGACAAGCAGGAGGTACATTACCAACATTATAATATCAGTAATAATCATATTTGATACAAAGTAGCAACCAAAACAAGCAGCAAACACCTCACCAACATTATAAGTAACAATCACACCTGCTGCAAAGTGGCAAACAGCAAATACCACCATTATAATACTATATTGTAAAACAATATATATATATATATATATATATATATATATATATATATATATGGATCACCTTTAAAACCTCGAAACCGCGTTTGCCCGAAACACTAACGACCGAAACGAAAAGACCGAAAACATAAAACGCCGACAACGCAAAACACCGAAAACCATTACACCAACACAGTACACTACATAACATATGCACTATCCCTAACCCAAACCCTAACCCTAAGGTCCGACACTACCGCACACTTACCCTACCTGCACCCTAACCCTAACTCACTTAACCCACCCCTGACCCACAGTCCCTCACCATCGCACACACACCCTACCTGCACCCTAACCCTAACTCACTTAACCCACCCCTAACCCACAGTCCCTCACTATCGCACACTTACCTGTCCACTCCTAACACTAAATCCCTCACTCGATCGCACACTTACCGAGTCCCTAACCCACAGTCCCTCACCATCGCACACACACCCTACCTGCACCCTAACCCTAACTCACTTAACCCACCCCTAACCCACAGTCCCTCACCATCGCACACACCCTACCTGCACCCTAACCCTAACTCACTTAACCCACCCCTAACCCACAGTCCCTCACTATCGCACACTTACCTGTCCGCTCCCTAACACTAAATCCCTCACTCGATTGCACACTTACCGAGTCCGTCCTTTTCGGTCATCTGCGTTTTCGGTATTCTCGTCCCGTCGGATTCCGTTTCGGGTAAACGCGATTTTGAGATTTTAAAGGTGACCCATATATATATATATATATATATATATATATATATATATATATATATATATATATATATATATATATATATATATATATATATATATATATATATATATATATATATATATATATATATATATATATATATATATATATATATATAAATAATTATGTGCAATTTTAAATGTATATATATATATATATATATATATATATATATATATATATATATATATATATATATATATATATATATATATATACTGTAAATTTATTGTTCTTAAAATGCTTTGTAATAATTTGGATCTTTACTTCCTGGACATCTGCTGAAATGAGCTTCTACCCAGTCAGACCTTCCTGGTAATCAAATGTCAATAAATAAATACATACTAGTAGCAGTCACACTTGTCACAAAGTAGCAACCAAAACAAGCAGCAAGCACATAACCAACATCAACAGCCAAGCCTGCTAAAAAGTAATAACGAAGACAGAAGTAAGCACATTGCAACATTATAATACTAGTAACAACAAACATTATAATACTAGTAACAACAATCAACATTATAATACTAGTAACAACAAACATTATAATACTAGTAACAGCAAACAACATTAGTAACAAACAACATTATAATACTAGTAACAACACACATTATAATACTAGTAACAACAAACAACATTATAATACTAGTAACAACAAACAACATTATAATGAATCAATCAATGATGCAGTATTTAGCATATCTAATTAATTAACTTTGAACCTATCAGCTTTGTTTTTTACATATTTAAATGATGTTTTTAAATGGCAGCTTTGTAGTTTGAGAAAGCCTTTTTGGTGAAAGCGCTAACTTTTGCTAGCTGAATAAATAACTTTTTATACCCTACTGGAATTGGAATTCATAATTGAAGTGACAGAAACTGTGGATTTTTCGGCTGTTTTCTCTACCTGCATGTGGGCATTTTATATTTTATCAGTATTTTTATACTTGGATGCAGGAGAGTTAATCCCTTCTTTGGTTTGTTGTTTTTTGATTTGTTATACTTTATTTCGTTACCAACAGAGGGAGATGGCCGTAACAGAGACTGCTGTTAATGTGGAATTACCTTATAGGCTTGAAGAAGCTGAACCGATGACCCGGAAGTCCATCCGCTTCAATGACTGCTTGGTAGCAACCGAGAATTTACTGCTCAGTTATGTACCGGACCTAGGAAATGTTGATGCCGATGTGGTAGCTGAACTAGGGACAGACCTGAACAGGTTGGAGCTGGATTTTATAAAACTTAAGAAATTGCAGCTACAAAGGCAACATTTTGAAGCCTGTATAGCGAAACGCGTTGTGCCACGAGGCTTGCGCGTTTTAAAAATGCCAACGTCAGGTAATGCCTTCCCTGTTTTATTACATAAGTGGCAGCAGTTAAATTTGACTCTAAGTTTTGATTATATGAAACTCTTAAATGAGTTTCATGCTGCAGAAGAAGCGGCACTGCGTAGTAGTGTTAATGAACAGCACAACAAGTTTCTTGATAAGTATAACTGTTCCAAAGCACAATTTGGCATAGAACGTTTGTTGGACAATGTACAACTATTCGAGAAGCGACTTCTCGAACAGAAGAAGAATAAGTTAGTGAGAGACCTACAGGATTTTTGTTTAGGCCATGTCTTTACTTGGCCACGTACGAATGAAGGACTTAATAATGGACAGTACAATAGAAGTGCCCTTAATAGGGGTACAAATGTTGGCTCTGTTGTGAATACTGGTGTTGTACATGTCGCTGAGTCTGCATTAACCACTGATGTGTCTGTAAATGTAAATGATGTAATGGAAGTTAATAATCCTCATATGTCCTTGGGGAATGATACTAGCAATTTGAATGCTGACATAGTTGTTAGTAATGCTGTTAATAGGAATGGAAATGTGAATGCTATTAATGATTTGTTTGCTACTACTACTAATACTGAAGCACAAAGTGATATTATAGATCCAAGTAAAGTACAGGTTGAACCTGTGGTAAGGAAGAAGACCCCAACAACGAGAACAAATACTTCTGCTATACAAGCTGGGATGCTCTTTCCCACCCCTTTCCCCATAGCTGACAACACCTTTCTTGGGAGACGGAGGTCTCAGAGCAGAGGGAGGAACAAACGCAAGGGGTCGGGAGGGGAGCATATGGGGCCAACTTTGAAGAAGATGTGGGAAAAAGTGGGGGATCGTTAGTAGTTAATTTGTCTGATAGATTGTTGAGTGTATATGAAGAAGAAGTCCTGAATAAAGGCCTGAGTTATATACCTACCTGTGATAGTGATGTCACAGATTCTATATTGGATATCAAGATGTTTGTTAGGAAAGCACAGTTGAAATTGGACTTTGGAGCTTATGACGGAACAGCAGTTAGTGATGGCTTAGGGAAGTTTCGCCCTAATAGTTTATACATGCCTGTGCTGCACCCCCTGCTGGATACTTTTTCTAAATTGGTCGAAGATGACTTATATAAGTATTACAGTGAGAAGAAGAAGTATGGATCTAGGTCCAAGAAGTATAACTTATCGTACCTGCAAAGGAAGGCTTTGAATGATCTTAGAAATGAGGAGTCAATAGTTATTAGACCAGCAGATAAGGGGGGACCGATAGTGGTTATGGATACGGACAAGTATGTATGTAGTATGAATTTAATGCTTAGTAATACTGAATTTTATAACATTATTAGTCTCAATGAAGTAGGAATTAAAGTTTTCCAAGTTTATGATACACTTGAGGATTTGTATCAGAATCAGCTTTTACCTGATACATTGTTAAGGTATTTAAAAGTTAGTAATCCACGCCTACCAGAAATAAAAGGACTACCTAAGGTTCATAAGTCCTTGATTGATCCACCATTGCGACCTATTGTCGCAGGACAGGGATGGCTGACTGAACCCTTCTCCATTTTATTGGAATTTTATCTTAGGCCTTTGGTTGATTCCAATATGTATACATTAAGGAATAGCAAACAATTTTTAGTTGATCTATATGAATATATGGCTACTTTGGATGACCAGGAATTTTACATACTTGTGACACTAGATGTGGTAAGTCTATTTACAGTTATTCCCAATACTGAAGGTGTGCTGAGGCTACAACGCTATATAAAGAGGAATTCTGATTTTGACGAAGAATTTATAGACATTATTGCCCTGTTTATGGAGATTGTCCTGGAAAATAATGTTTTTGTCTTTGATGACAACATTTTTGTGCAAAAGGATGGTGTAGCTATGGGCACATCCTGTGCCAATAGCTACGCCAATTTGGTTATGGCTGACTGGGAAGTAGAATCACTGTTTCCTATGGCTGGTTTCAGTGAGAATGTAGGCTATTATAGAAGATTTGTAGATGACCTCTTCCTAATTTGGAAAGGTAGTTAGGCATCTCTGATCCGATTTGTGGAAGAGCTTAATGGCCTTACAGATTTTCTTAAGTTCACAGTGAATTATTCTAAGTCAAGTATATCATTCTTGGATGTTAGTATTACTAGACTTGCTAATGGCCTATTAAATACTTCCATACATAGAAAGCCATGTTTTAGGAACACTCTATTACATCGGCGGAGCATGCATCCAAGGTATGTTTTTGAAAACATAATGAAAGGGCAGTCTATGAGGGCTTCGCGTTTAAACCCTAATACTACAGATTATTCTTTGGAGGTGTCTGCCCTTAAAAGTAGGCTTTTGGAAAGACAGTACGCCACTAGGGATGTGGAGAGGAATATAGAGTTAGTTAACTCTCTAAGAGAAGGCTCGGCTAAACCCTATTTTTCTGATTGGAAGGGTGTTAACCCTGTTGATTCTATTGGTAAAATAGAACCCCTTAGGATCCCTATGTATTTTACTAGGGATGTTAGTATCATTAGAGGGGTAGTGAGGAAACATTGGGACGTCTTGAAGTTGGATGAAGAGTTATCCGGTGTGGTGGGGCAGGATCTGAGTTTTACATATAAGAACAAACAAAATATTAAGAATAAACTCTGTGACAGATTGGTTCGTAGGACATTGAATATAAGGAATGGTAGTTTTAACACTCAGCCCTGTGGTAAATGCAATCAATGCAAGTATGTGGATTTAGGTTTGACCTTTACACACCCCATTACTGGGATAGTTTATGAATTTAGGACCAACACATTCTGTACAACTACAAATGTGGTGTACTTAGCCCGGTGCGTCTCATGCATGTCTTTCTATGTTGGCAAGACGTGCAGACAGCTTAGGGAGCGCATCAGGGAACATGTTTATAGCATTAGAACTGGGTCCGAACATAATGCACTTGCAAAACATGTTAAAAGTATGGGTGCTGAACATTATTTTGTTTTTAGTGTCATGCAACATGTCCTATCAGATATTAGAGGTGGGGATGTAGATGCTCGCTTACAAGAGACTGAGCTCAGATGGATAGTCAGGCTGAGAGCAGATAAGAAGCCTGGACTAAATGACAAAACACAAGTGAAACCACTTCTAAAAAAGAGGACTTTTTAGACACTAATTTTTGGTTTTATTTATTATATGTTTATTTATATTTATTATATATATATATATTATATATTTGTATATTTAGGGTATTGTATATTTTAAATGTTTTAGTGTGGTTTGTGACTCTTTGTATGTATAGGTTATAATGAATGCATACCATTTTAAATGAATCAATGATGCAGTATTTAGCATATCTAATTAATTAACTTTGAACCTATCAGCTTTGTTTTTTACATATTTAAATGATGTTTTTAAATGGCAGCTTTGTAGTTTGAGAAAGCCTTTTTGGTGAAAGCGCTAACTTTTGCTAGCTGAATAAATAATTTTTTATACCCTACTGGAATTGGAATTCGTAATTGAAGTGACAAAGACTGTGGATTTTTCGGCTGTTTTCTCTACCTGCATGTGGACATTTTATATTTTATCAGTATTTTTATACTTGGATGCAGGAGAGTTAATCCCTTCTTTGGTTTGTTGTTTTTTGATTTATTATAATACTAGTAACAACAAACATTATAATACTAGTAACAACAAACAACATTATAATACTAGTAACAACAAACATTATAATACTAGTAACAGCAAACATTATAATACTAGTAACAACAAACAACATTATAATACTAGTAACAACAAACATTATAATACTAGTAACAACAAACAACATTATAATACTAGTAACAACAAACATTATAATACTAGTAACAGCAAACAACATTATAATACTAGTAACAACAAACAACATTATAATACTAGTAACAACAAACATTATAATACTAGTAACAACAAACAACATTATAATACTAGTAACAACCAAACCTGTTACGTAGTAGCAACCAAGATAACAGTAGCAGAGATGACATGCCAAGTTTCTATTCTAATTGCTCCTTAGTAAGACAGATCCCACCCTACCCACCAGCCTGTTTGCAGGCAGCATTGCATGTGACCTTTAGAGATGGCTTTGTTACCAGTTTTCCAGTGATATATCCTTTTCTATAAATTGGGTAATAAAATCATTATTGAAAGACAGTCACAACTCAAACATTTAGACAAAGTAACACAGAATTTTCAATGCTGATATAACATTTATTGAGGATATTGCAACTGTAACAGCCCAATGCAGTGGCATTTTAATTGGCTCTGCCTTTAATGCTCTGTGCTTCAGAGACATTGCAGATACAAAAATATTTCAATGGCACAGGAAGTTCAGAGCTTATCTGTCTAATAAATGTTTTAGAAAATGTTGGGGAATTCTGGTATTATACAAAAATATAATAATCCTTGATTGACTTCAGATTACTTCATGCTTATCCTGACTATAAATTCTAACTTCTCCCTCAAATGTTGCAAATGACAGCATTTAAAAAATGCAAATACACATTTAGAACATCTTCTTGGATAGTACCTATCCTGTAGTTTAAGAAAAAGTGCTAGCATAGTAATACAATAAGAGGAGAAGAAAAGGGTGGGCATTATACTAAATAAATGCCAGAAATGTAACTGGGGACATGCAGAAACCCCAAGCACATCATTTTCAGACAGGGTTCAAGCCATGCAAAGGCCATATAAAGGAAAAATAGTACATAAAATATTCCTTCAGCAACCAAAATGCCAAAGTGAAATATAACATAAATTAGTGAAAAAAGAACCTAAACAGTAAGAAACTGAAATATTACAACATATAAAACACTCTACGAATATGTCAGAAAAGACGTATTTTACAGTATATATCTCTCACCTTTAAAGTGACCAATTACCCATCAATCTTAATCATGAAAAATGTTCCTGCTTTAAGAGAGGTACTTTATTTACACATAATGGCCATGTAAACATGGACTGTGTCTAAACTCTTGACTATTATTTAGCTATCAAAGTCAGCAAAGTGCATTCTGTAGCCCACCTAAAAACAGTATGTCTATCACTACACGGCTTTATACTTCATTGATCTAACCCATTACTGAATACAGTACAGGGAAGGTGTTAGCATTTTTGGAACCCCCAGCAAATGTCAAGATGTAGGGCCCCGAGACACTGCCAGTCAAACAATCACCTTGTCACTGCTACTCCTTCAAAGCAACATTTTAGTTTACGCTGTAGAGTTTTAGGAGTAGCACACACAGACTGAACTGTGGCTGCAATGCTCTGACGTTACAACACACCTGGGTTCCACATCTCAGACAGGGACATTCACACTTACTGCCATTTAGATACAACCAGGATACAAGCACCTAGGCACTATCTACTGTTTCAGCCCCCCCAACAGACACGCACATCTCCCAGCGCTCTCCTATGTTTCCCCCCATCCTGGGCTCCTGACACCATTACTTTTTTTATACCTTTCTCACATTCTGCCTTACCTTTTCAAGAAGCCATGACTTTCTATATGCTCTGAATTGCATTTTAAAGTGTTTTTCCTTCTTTTGACACAACCTTTTCATCTAGTGATGGCTTGAACAGAAATTACGATAAAGGAAATAAATTCAATATTACTGTTCAGCTTTAGTTTTCCTTATATCCTTTTAACACACCTTCCCTGATCAAGACAGCACAATAGTAACTTTTTAGAAAATAACTCGATTAAGCCGTGGCCCCCAGGAGCCATAGGGTTCTACATGCTGTGGAATGCATTTTACCAACCACCTTTTAATCAAATGGTGGTCTGAACAAAAATCATAAGTAAAAGAACTTCAGTCTTATTTTATCCTTTCAACCAATATATAAGTTGTGCCCAAGGTTTAACATTCAAAGCTAACAAAACAGCAGCTCAAAATAAACTAGCAAGACAACTGTTGTGTGTATACACAAATCTTATCTGGGAATACTGGCTACCTGCCTGCCCTGCAGAAAAACACAGTGATTGCATGTGCATCCCTCTGGATTGAAATGAAAGCAGAGGTTCAAATGGTCATGGTCATGTATGTCAAGTAACTGCTGTCATGCATATACACAGCATGCCTCCTGACCCCAATACAGATAAAATCAGTGATATTTTTAAACACACACACACACACACACACACACACACACACACACACACACACACACACACACACACACACACACACACACACACGCACAATATAGAAATACTAGTTTTGTACCTATTTTGGCAAATAACAATACACTATGCAACATGTTTACTGCCACACCAGATTGGAGACTGCTGTTTAACAGTCATCAAACAATAACATGTTAAGTCACAAGTAACGCATACCGGTCACTCTCCTCTGATTTCACAGAATGTCACTGATTTACCTTATAATTTTGCTCTGTCCGTCATAAAAAAGTGTGATTTGTCGGTAAATCATTCAGGAGTAGAGACAGCCAATAAATCTAGACATCATAGTTTCATATTTCTTATTGTCAAACAAATGCATGGTGATGCAAAATGTGTTATTCTACTAACTTTTAATAGAATTAGAGTAACATTTAAAAACTGGTCCTGATTTTGTGCCTTTATTCTGCTATTATTTTTGCCTTTGCCCAGATTTCTTGAGCAAAGATGTTGAGAGCTACAGTATCTGGTGTTCTGTCTCTATTTATAAAACTCCCTGAAAATGAAAATCATCTCTGTAGATTAGAAGTATCGTTTCTTTTTAAAATCCAAAGTCAGCACTGATATTGGTCCCTCTGGGCTGCTGATCTCTAGTCTTTATCCAGCTCAAGTTTGTTCATTCATTACCAGTTTTATCCTAACAGGCTCATATCGCAACCTTGCTTTTGATAAAGTGTGTAATCAGAAAATGAATAATCTTTTTTTACCCTCATTTTCCCCACCAGCAGCATCTTTTCTGAGGCTTCCACACAGTCAAGGATGGTTGGGGGGGTTACACAGTCAAGGATGATTAGGTAGGCCCCCTCACAGAAAAGGATGATTAAGGGGCCCCACACAGTCAAGGATGATAAGAGGTCACCCACACAGTCAAGGATGATTAGGGGGACTTCCACACATTTAAGAAGTATTGGGGAGCCCCTTGCAGCCTAAAGGTGGCTATGATGTTTGTTTTAGTGGACTGAATATCCACCAGCAGGATTTAACTGAGTCAAGGGCACTGAGTGTTGTAAAACATTTAATGAAATTATGAAGCCAGTTACTTGACAAAACAGTGTTGGTATAACCAGAGAAACACTTTTATTTTAAAGGAGGTAAAAATAAAAGTTATACAACGACCCCTTATTAATATTCCAAAACATGCACGCTGATTGGTCAGCATGCCCATTATAAATCAGACATACTAATGGAAAAAGGTCCGGTTGCCCGGACTTTTTCCATTAGTATAAGTCTTTTCATTTTGTGTTGGACAGCAATGGAGAATGGAAGAGCTCCATTGCTGTTATCTTGCTATGTTAAATGAGTTTAACGATAGCTTAAAAAAAAAGCAACGGAGATCTTCCTTTCTCCATTGGTTCCACACACAGCTCTGATGTACTGAGTAATCATCAGTACATCAGAACTGCCGCAGAATACTGGACAGCTGCGGAAGGGCAGCAAGGAGGCATTATACAATGCCATTATTTAAGAAAAGTAAGTATTTTTTTCTTAAATAATGTCATTGTATAATAGCAGTAACCCACTTCTGGGTGTGGGTAATGCTGGATTTACCCACGGATGTCTTTGTTTGGCCACTCGGGCTTTGCCCTCATGACCAAACCACACCAATCATGGGTAAATCCAGCATTACCCACACCCAGGTGTGGGTTTTTGCTTAATTATTAGCCAGCAAGATGTTTAACAAACCTGTTACAAAATATCAGAATAAGATAACTTGCTGTGGTTGGGTCCCCCAGGGTTCACTAGTGCCTAAAGCCAGTTATGTGCAGTGCTGTGTTTTGTAGCATTTGACCAAGCCATCTGAAAGAACTTAAAGGTACAGTCATTCCTTGTTAGAAAACTCACAGGATTCGAAAACATGAAAAATTCAGAAATCCTTTAGGAATTGTCATTATATTCTTTTTCTGATTTCTGCCTAGATTATAAGGTAATGTCTGACACAGTTCTGCTTAAAAATCAGTTTATGGAATAAACTGTTGGGAGAGCTTACACTAAATTGGGACTTGAAACGTAAAAATATCAATAGCAGAAAAGAAAGTGTCAAATATATTATGCATCGTCTTCCATGATTAGGAAATACACCTCCCTTTACAATCATAAGTCAGTCATTAACTTCCTACAAAAAATACTCTTTTAACATGAACAGAAGAAACAGAAAATATCAGCATGAGATTATAACAATCATGCTTCTTGAAGGCCAGGGGGTCATAGGCCTGACATTCAAATCTACAAACCTATGAACCTTTGCAGTGAACCTGGATGCTGCTTTGTGGACAGTGCCGTCATATTTCATAACAAGAAAAAATGTACAGAACAAATGGATGCATGGGCATTTCTTTCTGCAATAGGATACCATAGAGAAGTTAGACGACAATGTTTCTGTGCAGCATCAACAATTCATTAAACTTTGTCTGTGGATGAAACTAAGATGACATTGACTACTTAAGATCTTAGTCCGTCAAGAATGAATCTTGGGAAATGAATACAGAGCACTGAGTCTATATGCAAGAGGTGCAGATGCTTAATCTAGACACTTACCTCTCAAACCACATGGTTGTCAAGCATTGCATACCTCTAGCACCACAGCAGCCTCATACCAGCACTAAAGTCACATACGCTGAGGTGTTAAAAGATCCATATGAAACTCCAAAAGGCCTCCAAAGCACTGTATTATTACACTCAAATGTTAGCGGCATGCAAACACCTCACATGCAGCTTACACAAGTGCGGCCTACTAACACAACAAATATAGTTCAGCCAGTTGACATGCCCAAGCCCTGTAGGCTACCAGGCACCTAACAATGTACTGGTCATAAGTAGTACCACAGTCAGACCTACTGATGCACCTCTTACCAGGCTCTGGAGGGAAAGGTGAAGATTAGCTGCCTCTCAGGTGTTATAACTTATGATGTCACTAAGGCACTGAAGACCCTTTACCCCAATTGGCATGGTTGTTACTAACATGGGTGCTGTTGGCCTGTATCATACCACCTTGGAACAGATGAAGAGGGACACAACTGAGTTTTCTGAGTATGTTTCTGATATTGGTATGCAACTAATCTCAAACAGTATATTATCTTCACAACAAAGGATAACACAATGCAAAAAAAAGATAAATGATTACAGCAGTCAGCTCAGTTACTGAAATTGTGCCTGGACAGCGAGACATGCTTGACAGTCCAATCTAGTTCACTAAAAATAGTTTGCATCTCTCTCCACACTGCTTCTGCAAATTGGATGAGACAGTTCTACCCTCATAGTGCCTTTTTACACAAAGTCTGACTCCTGCATCTGCCAGCCGACCAAGTTCAAAGCAGGCCTGTATCAACATGGCACTGCTGAGTTCTAGAATGAAAAAAAAAGATGGCTGCCATCAAACCTTTCCTAACACTTGAAAATGCAGACATCTGCATAGTGACAGACACGTGGTTCCAAATTGGTGATTACAGTCCATCTGTACCTGATTTTATTACCTACTGGTTCTTTAAACAGACTAGATTAAAATCTACAGTATCCTAACACCATATTAACATGGGGTTTGTCAAGATGAGGCACCATGACTGCCATGTATATACTGAAAGATGGCATCTTAAACGGTAGAAAGGCCTTTTGACTGGTGCAGTATTCACTGACCTACCAATGATGGCATCCTAAACGGTAGAAAAGCCTTTTGACTGGTGCAGTATTCACTGACTTCACCAAAGATGGCATTCTAAATGGTAGAAAGGCCTTTTGACTGGTGCAGTATTCACTGACCTACCAAAGATGGCATCCTAAACGGTAGAAAAGCCTTTCGACTGGTGCAGTATTCACTGACCTCACCAAAGATGGCATCCTAAATGGTAGAAAGGCCTTTTGACTGGTGCAGTATTCACTGACCTACCAAAGATGACATCCTAAATGGTAGAAAAGCCTTTTGACTGGTGCAGTATTCACTGACCTCACCAAAGATGGCATTCTAAAAGGTAGAAAGGCCTTTTGACTGGTGCAGTATTCACTGACCTACCAAAGATGGCATCCTAAATGGTAGAAAAGCCTTTTGACTGGTGCAGTATTCACTGACCTCACCAAAGATGCCATCCTAAACGGTAGAAAGGCCTTT
The DNA here is from genome assembly GCF_019279795.1 of Protopterus annectens. Lineage (NCBI taxonomy): Eukaryota > Metazoa > Chordata > Ceratodontiformes > Protopteridae > Protopterus > Protopterus annectens. Next base: position 310,356,545 of record NC_056744.1, read on the forward strand.
TGACTGGTGCAGTATTCACTGACTTCACCAAAGATGGCATCCTAAATGGTAGAAAGGCCTTTTGACTGGTGCAGTATTCACTGACCTACCAAAGATGGCATCCTAAACGGTAGAAAAGCCTTTTGACTGGTGCAGTATTCACTGACCTCACCAAAGATGGCATCCTAAATGGTAGAAAGGCCTTTTGACTGGTGCAGTATTCACTGACCTACCAAAGATGACATCCTAAATGGTAGAAAAGCCTTTTGACTGGTGCAGTATTCACTGACCTCACCAAAGATGGCATTCTAAAAGGTAGAAAGGCCTTTTGACTGGTGCAGTATTCACTGACCTACCAAAGATGGCATCCTAAATGGTAGAAAAGCCTTTTGACTGGTGCAGTATTCACTGACCTCACCAAAGATGCCATCCTAAACGGTAGAAAGGCCTTTTGACTGGTGCAGTATTCACTGACCTCACCAAAGATGGCATCCTAAATGGTAGAAAGGCCTTTCGACTGGTGCAGTATTCACTGACCTACCAATGATAACATCCTAAACGGTAGAAAGGCCTTTTGACTGGTGCAGTATTCACTGACCTCAGCAAAGATGGCATCCTAAACGGTAGAAAGACCTTTTGACTGGGGCAGTATTCACTGACCTCACCAAAGATGGCATCCTAAATGGTAGAAAGGCCTTTTGACTGGTGCAGTATTCACTGACCTACCAAAATCTTGATCTAGTTGATCATGATTTGTTGCTTAGCAACCTAACCTCTGCAGGTATAAACTCAGCCTCACTATCGTGGTTTAAAAGCTTCTTCACCAACACGGCACTCAAAGTCCAAATAGGTAAACAGTTCATCCATCCCAGTCAGTCCTATAAAAGGGGTACCCTGAGGGTATACTCTTTCATCTCTGTATGTTTCTCTTTTCATAAACAACGTACAAGTACAGTTTCCACAAAACCCTATAATTCTATATGACATGATCAGCTGCAGGTATGATATCATTACACCATTAGAAAACCTGTGGAAAATGCTCTCTGTTTCAGTGATTGTTATCTGAAAATCCCATCCTTGATACAAAGAAAACCATAGATAGTGTTAAAAAGCCCCCTGGTGTCATTAGTCCTTGATACAAAGAAAACCATAGATAGTGTTAAAAAGCCCCCTCGTGTCATTAGTCCTTGATACAAAGAAAACCATAGATAGTGTTAAAAAGCCCCCTGGTGTCATTAGCCTAGTATCACCAATGAAACAAAACCATGATCTTCAGATGAAGACAAAAACTGACCATCCTCCTTGTAACTGGACAGACAAGATAGAAAAACTCCACACTTTAAATACTCAGGCTTCTGGATAGATCAGTCTGTACGTGTCCAACACCATGTCACAATGACACAATACACAAATCAATACTCTCCTATCCTTGGAATGCACAAAGCTAGATTTGATAGATCTATACATCATGCAGCAATGACAGTTTAGAAGATTAAATTGTAGCCCATTCTGTTGGTAGAAAATATGATGCAAGAATATTAAAATGTATGAGATGAGGATTCAGCAGTGAAAACTGTCTAAAGTACGGCTTACTTAACTAATGAAAAAGGACAGTGGTTTTAATAATGCATTAATAAATTGAAAAAATGCTTTCAGCAATTGTTGAGCAAGATTTCATCAAGGGAAAATGTCTACTGAGTGAATGAAATATAGCTCTTGCTAGAGTCTACAAACATAAGTAATACTTAAAGTGACATCAGTGAAAAAATTCTGAAACTAGACAGCTGATGATATGTAATATCATAGGAAGCATTTATCTATAATGCCTTGTGAGGTTTAGTGGAGATAAAGACACATCCCCTTAAAGAATGCAAGGACAATGTAATGTGAAAACATGTGGTATGACTCGGCTGCATAGACAGAGACGAGTTCATAACATCTTCTCGAATATCATACATCTAGTAAGCCAAAACACATGGAGCAGACATGTTAATAACATATTTTTCAGCCTGGGAATGTTTTGATTCATTAGACTCCTCTGTGGAAAGAATGTTCCTGAATATGGGCTTTGAATCACAAGGGTATTCACTACATAAATAATAATACCAGGAATGGCATTTCATTTTCAGTTCAGCTTCTGTTTTTTATTTCATGCATTTTGCGAGAGCTGGTATACACAATTAACAGTTCTGCTGCACGGATTATCGTGTATTAGCTGCAGATGCAACTTCTTAGAAAAGTAGCAAAATAATCTGGACACAGAATTTCAAAATCATTAATAAAAGAAAGTTACATACTTACCGCAAATATATCTCCACTGGCAATTCCAGCCCTGCACTGCTAGTACTTAATACTGGTAAGCAAAACTTTCTCAGTCTACTGAAGCCCCTCCGTTTGCCCATAATCCTAAAAAGCTATGCCCCCCCCCCAATCTTGGAGGTCCTTTAGTAAGATCAGCCAAGAAACAGATAAAGGTAAATATAAATAGGAGTAAATACAAAAGCTTGTAGTGGACAAACTGAAGGAGGCAAGAAATCAGGTTTGGTTATGGATCTGAAACTACCACCTAAAGAGCCCATCTCTATACCAGAAGAATGTAAAGTTCCTGTAATCACGGCTGCACAGGTAAAAACCACACTCTCCAAAGCCAAGAACACAGCATCCATGGGACCAGACAACATCCCAGGCTGGTTTCTACATGAACTACAGACTGAACTGGCACCCCACCTAAGTACCATGTTCAATCATAGCCTCACCTCAGGCTTTGTGCCTGCTGAATGGCACACAGCAATGGTTATCCCACTCCACAAGGGGGAGCCACCACGGACCCTGAGAACTACCACCCCATTAGCCTGACGAGCCTGGTCTGCAAGGCCATGGAATGTATCATCATGGAACTTATAAACAAAGACATTGGTAATCTGCAAACTCTGGACCCCATCCAGTTCAGGTTTGTAAAAGGCAGATCATGTCTCCTAAACCTGATAGACTTCTTTGAAGCAGTCACCAAAGCCGTAGACAAGGGTAAGATGGTTCATACAGCCTATCTAGATCTTGCCAAGGCTTTCGACACCATCTCCCACTCTGGAATTATAGATAAACTCACTAAACTAGGTATAAATCCCTATGTCACAAGATGGGTTGCCAACTGGCTCACTGACAGAACCCACACTGCGAAAGTAGCAGACTCCAAATCTGACTTCAGACCAGTGACAAGTGGAGTACCACAGGGTTCAGTCCTGGGTCCTCTCCTGTTTGGTATCTACTTCTCTGAAGTACAGGCTAACACAGAAGGTCTTTGGCTAACGAAGTTCGCAGATGACTGCAAACTAGGAGCCATAATTGAAACTCCTAACGATGTAGAGATCCTACAAAAGGGCCTCACTGACACAGATGCCTGGTGTCAAAGCCATGGCCTCAAGCTCAATGCCAAAAAGTGCATTGTCATCCCCTTTGGTAAAAACTTTGTACCCATGAACTACAACATAGGCGGTAGTCTACTTAACACCGAAAGTGTGATAAGAGACCTTGGGACACAGGTGGACAGTAGTCTCTCCTTTGATAATCGCATCGCCACAGTAGTCTGGAAATCCTTCTACATGGCACACCTCATCACAAAAGGTTTCTCATCCAGAAAAAAGAGGTCATTGTTCCCCTCTACTCATCACTCATTAGACTCATTATAGAGTACAACGCCCCTTTTGGTATGTACCTCACAAGACATCTACAACAACTGGAAAGGCCTCAGAAATACCTCACAAAGAGGATTACAGGCCTCAAACAGTTGCCCTACACAGACAGTCTCAAATAACTCCAGCTTTACTCCGTCGCATATCGCCTACTCAGAGATGATCTCTGCCTAACATACAAAGCTATGTCAAATCCAGAGCTGTTGGACATGCTCCACTTAAAGAAATCCCGAATCCCTCAGAGCTACATGCTCTAGGGACCTAAACCTTGTCACCACAATAAACAGAACATGCCAGAGGGATAGATTCCTGTCCCAGAGACTTCCCATACTCTGGAATAAACTGCCTATCTATATCAAACAAAGCTCCTCATTAGCACTCTTCAAGAAAAATCTTGATGATTGGATAGGAAATAGGAAATTCATCCCAGGGATCACCTCTGTGACTCTGCACGACAGTGGCACAGGAAAATAATTTTCTTGGGTGGCAAAAGCCAGGGTACCTTTTTGGCTGGGCTTGTATAGGCCCCAGGGCCGATAGCCTAGTACCTACCTAGGAACCTATGAACCAGTGAAAATCTTGCATTATGCTAAGTACATAACTTATACAGCTAATGTTAGGAGTTTTATCTCCATCACCTATAGAACAAAGTCTCGAGCTAAACCTCTTGGTTGGTTTACAACAGAATCCTGACAACAACTCTAAAGGTCACCATGGGTCTGGGGGCAACACGAAACTTATAATGCCTTAATAATAATAATAATCCTATTTATTAACTAGGTAGGCCCACTGGACACACAGTCCTTTCCTAGAGTAACCCAGGAGCAATTTCTGCTTAAGTGACTTGCTCAAAGTCACAGAAAAAAGCAGAAGAAATAAAACCCTGTGCCATAGGAACTAAAGCTTGCAACCTTAACCTCGGCACCAACTGCCTTCTGAAAATTATTCAGGGATACCAATGTAGCAGATGCACAAATGTTATCCACAGATACATTTTTAAAGAAGGCTTGTGAAGTAGGTACAACTATGCTAGTATGCACATTGATGGTCTGTGGTGGAAGCCTTTCTCAGAGGCCTGCTATTCTCATTGTATCAGAAACTGATGCATTGAGATAGCTTGGAAGAAGATGCAACTTTGGAAACCTTTTGGCCTAACTTTTATGAAGAAAAGGAAATAAATCCTTATCTGTTTAGAAGTGTACAAATAAAACCAAAGCTACCTATGGACATCCATACAATACAGCAGCTATTCAACCCTTTGCATTAACTGGCTGCAGTATGGAATAAAGATGTTTTTGCATGTAAACCCTATTCTTATGATAAGTGAGACAGTATGAATGAGTGTACAAGGCTTGCATCTCTGAAACATTTACTGTCAAAGTACTAACCACTAAAAACATATCTTTTTATAAATAACACATTTTACGTTAGCAAAAGTAGCTGGTTCAAATGTTGAGAAGATCATTTTTACTGACATCTGTTAACCAGGTAATCCCACTGGGCACACATGCCATTTTTCATATACCTTGTCCAGAGTCACGCAATAGGAAAATGTTATTTATTTGACATTTGATTAAAAGGAAAGTCCAACTGGGCATAAAACCCACTTTCAATAAAGTCTGGGAAGAAAAGCTCCACAGATATTATATGGGTTTAATAAAAAATACATGTGAATATATACCTAATATTACAGAGTTAAAAATGAGATGCAAGAACAATTCAAAAGTAAGTATAAAACGTTAATCAGGGGACCATGTGTTGTACAGCTGGGAAAAGGGAGGGTAATAGCAAAGCTGTAATAAATTAGAAAAGGCATGAGATACAACAGAACAGCACATAACAGTAAGAATGACAAATGAATTAACAGATGGACGAAATAAGGTGCCATGAAGAAAGAGGAGAGAGAAATGACAGGTGAGAAACGTTGGAGGTAGCGGAAGGAGGGGTAAAGGCAGTTGTGGGGGGGCAAGTGAGGAGAATGGATTAGTGGAGAGATCAAATATCAAGACAGTAGATAAGATAGAGGAGATGGTTAGAAAATGGAGGTAAAAGAAACGTACGATGTGGGGGAAGGGCAACTAAACTTACATGACATAAAGAGAGGTACGATGTAGGGAAGTGCAACTAAACTTAAATGACATAAAGAGAGGTATGATGTAGGGGAAGTGCAACTAAACTTAAATGACATAAAGAGAGGTATGATGTAGGGGAAGTGCAACTAAACTTAAATGACATAAAGAGAGGTACGATGTAGGGAAGTGCAACTAAACTTAAATGACATAAAGAGAGGTACGATGTAGGGGAAGTGCAACTAAACTTAAATGACATAAAGAGAGGTACGATGTGGGGGAAGTGCAACTAAACTTACATGACATAAAGAGAGGTACGATGTAGGGGAAGTGCAACTAAACTTAAATGACATAAAGAGAGGTACGATGTAGGGAAGTGCAACTAAACTTAAATGACATAAAGAGAGGTACGATGTAGGGGAAGTGCAACTAAACTTAAATGACATAAAGAGAGGTACGATGTAGGGGAAGTGCAACTAAACTTAAATGACATAAAGAGAGGTACGATGTAGGGGAAGTGCAACTAAACTTAAATGACATAAAGAGAGGTACGATGTAGGGGAAGTGCAACTAAACTTAAATGACATAAAGAGAGGTACGATGTAGGGAAGTGCAACTAAACTTACATGACATAAAGAGAGGTACGATGTAGGGGAAGTGCAACTAAACTTAAATGACATAAAGAGAGGTACGATGTAGGGGAAGTGC
>NC_056744.1:310363489-310378489 GCF_019279795.1 Protopterus annectens
TAAACATAAAGAGAGGTACGATGTAGGGGAAGTGCAACTAAACTTAAATGACATAAAGAGAGGTACGATGTAGGGGAAGTGCAACTAAACTTAAATGACATAAAGAGAGGTACGATGTAGGGGAAGTGCAACTAAACTTAAATGACATGAGAAGATGAATATTATTAATCAGGTATAAGACAGGAACAGAGCCGAGAGTTAAGGGGAAATGTTTCTAAGGAGAATTTGAACAGAACAATAGTAGGTGGAAGGAATCAAACCTTGTACTCTTGACTACAATAAACAAACTGCTAACAGTTCGAAATCTTTATCCTCTGCACTCAGTGCCAGACTGCTATTTTTCCAAGAACAACATAAAGATCCCAGGGGGAAGAGGAGATTTTGGTGGAGCATACATAATAAGGTTCCTTTCAGGAAGGTTTTACAGATTTTTTTGAGTGGCCAGAAATTATGACTTTTCACCTGATCAAAATTAGCAATGGCTGCTAGGGGAACCTTTTATTGAAGCAAAACTCAGTCTAGCATAAAAAATATGGGGAAGATACTCTTACACAATGGACGAAAAGTAGTAGAAGGGCCTAGATTTCTGGCCGCAGACCAAGCTAGGAACCAAGCTTATTTCCAGCTGTTGGAAGTGTCTTGTGAGGTACATCCCAAATGAACACTTCCAACAGCTGGAAAGACCACAAACATACCTCAGCAAGGGGATTACTGGCCTCAAACATATGTGCTATGCAGCCTGACTGGAAAATCTCCGGCTGTACTCAGTGGCATATCGCTTACTCAGAGGTGATCTCTGCCTGACTTACAAAGCCATGCCAAACTCAGAACTGATGAACATGCTCCACCTAAAGAAATCCAAGTCACTGCGAGCCACTTGCTCTAGTGAGGTAAACCTCGCCACAACAATAAATAGAACATGCTGGAGGGATAGATTCCTGTCACAGAGACTCCCCATGCTTTACAACAAAATTCCTATCTACATTAGGCAGAGCCCCTCACTAACACTCTTCAAGAGAAACCTTGACGAGTGGATGGGTAACAGAAAATACACCTCTGGGATCACTTCACTGGCTCTTCTTGACAGAGGCTCAGTTAATTAATCAATGGGGCGGCGAAAGTTGACACACTCTGGCTAGGTTTATAAATGCCCTCGGGCAGATAGCCTAGTACCTACCTATGAACCTAAAAAAGATAGCTGGGTGCAAAAGACCTAGGATAAGAAAGTGCCCAATCCAGGACTGGAAAAAATGATAGTGTAGAATCCTCAAGACATGGAAACATTCCCACAGCGGGGTTTGGCCAGAGTCGGGGGGAGGATGGCCTCCCTGTTGTAGAAAGAAGTAGCAGTCCACAAAAATTACAAAATCAATAGGCCAAAAAAAGAGACATACAGATGATAGAGTGGACTATTGTGGATAAGAAAGAAAGTGTGTACTGTTACTATTATGCAAAAAGCCCAGAATTTTCAGGTAGAAGATATACAAAAAGATTAAGATAGAAATTAGAAGAAATAAAAACACTTGCACAAGAAAAACTGTCAGAAACTTTCCATAAAAATTTGTGTTCTTTAATACAACAGATTTATGAAAACATTATATAGCCCAAGAAACCTTGGGCTGTTTGGAAAAACAAGGAAGTGCAAAAATATAAAAAAAAAATCTAGAGATTTTTGAAAAGTGTAAAATAGAAATATGGACATGAGAAAGAATGAGAGATCTGATATGGTGCAATATTTCTGCAAAGGAGAAAGTCAAATTAATGAATACAAAAAGCAACCCCAAAGATGTTTGAAGAAAAATACAGTCAAAGGATCAAGATATGGAAAAAATACAACACAAAAAATAAGAAAAGAAAGAGGAAAAGCAGAAAAGAGCATTAGTGACGGCGAAGTTAAAGAAATAGGAACTGAGGTTATGGATTATCAGCAAAGTGAAGGATTTGGTGTAGAAAATCTAACTCTTAATATACCAAAGCAGGATAGAGTGATGGAAAATTAAAGCAGAAACGAGTGGAGCAGAAAACATCTCATCAGTTGTCATTTGAAGATATTTTGGAGCCTTCCAGAGAAAATCAGTACAAAAGTTCAGCTAGAGTTGCACAGAAAGGGAAGGAACAGGAAACTTTGGCAACTCTGACACCATCAGTGTTGAAGAGAGATAGGCCAGTGAGTACCCATATGAAAGAGCAACAGATGACACAGGATGAAATTGAAGAGACTGTACCACAGGAAGATGTTCTGGAACTTTCTGTACACTGACCGCAACAAATGGGAACAAAGAATGTGCCCTCAGTTTAGAAGAAAATGATCTAAGAAAAGTTTGATTTAATTGAGAAGGACAGACATATTAAGATCAATGAAATCAAGAAATAGACTACAAAAAGTCAATAAAACCCAAAAGGTTAGAAGTTTTATGAAATAAATGAACACAGTAATTAGGACTGTTCATAGAAATACCTGTGATATAGCAGACGTAAATAGGATATATTACTGTGCAGCTAAATTAATAACAGATAAAGTCTTACCACAAAACACAGGGCAGTTAGGGAAAGGAAGGAACTCCAGGAACAAGGAGGTCATGACATCCCTGCACTCCTCCCTTATCAGACCCATTATCGAGTACAGCGCCCCCTTCGGCAAGGAGGTCATAACATCCCTGCACTCCTCCCTTATCAGACCCATTATCGAGTACAGCGCCCCCTTCGGCAAGGAGGTCATAACATCCCTGCACTCCTCCCTTATCAGACCCATTATCGAGTACAGTGCCCCCTTCGGCAAGGAGGTCATAACATCCCTGCACTCCTCCCTTATCAGACCCATTATCGAGTACAATGCCCCCTTCGGCAAGGAGGTCATAACATCCCTGCACTCCTCCCTTATCAGACCCATTATCGAGTACAATGCCCCCTTCGGCAAGGAGGTCATAACATCCCTGCACTCCTCCCTTATCAGACCCATTATCGAGTACAGTGCCCCCTTCGGCAAGGAGGTCATAACATCCCTGCACTCCTCCCTTATCAGACCCATTATCGAGTACAACGCCCCCTTCGGCATGTACCTTGCCAAGCACATGCAGCAGCTGGAGAGACCACAGAGGTTCCTGACCAGGAAAATTCAGGGTCTCAATCACCTATCCTATACAGATAGGTAAAAAGCCCTGTCCCTCTACTCAGTCTCATACACACTGCTCAGAGGTGACCTGCGTCTGGCATACAAGGCTGTCTCAGACTCAGCCTTGATGGAGTTGCTGCATATCCGTAAGTCAAACTCCACTTGTGCAACCTTCATGCAAGGCCTTAACCTGGTCTGTGACATAAATAGAACTTGTTGGCAGGATAGATTTGTGGCCCAAAGACTCCCCCATCTGTGGACTAGACTCCCTCTCCATGTCAAGCAGAGTACCTCTCTAGCCCTCTTTAAGAAGAACCTGGACGACTGGATGGGAGCCAGAAAATACACCCCTGGGATCCCACCTGTGTCCCTGCTGGACAGGGGGAAACAGGTGATGACTTTGAGGGAACATGGGTGAAATACTTGTCTAGGCTTATAAGGGCCTCCAGGCCAGTAGCCTAGTATCATTCTATGAACCTATGAGCCTATGAAGGGAAGAAGTCAAATGCCATCATAGAAGTATCTAATAGAGAAAACTACAAAGTAATTAAGACAAGAAGTGTCACTGTTAGAACAGTATACAAGAGGAACAGATCAATAAAAATAATAAGAAAGATAGACATGATAAAAGCAATGCGCATTATCAGAACAGATCAGGATCCGTCATGCACTATCGCAAATAATAAACTAAAAATCTCAGCACAGGCAGAAATACTTAAAAGATATGTAGATAAATATAAAGGAAAAGTACAAAACAAGCAATTTACTGATGACCCAAAAAAGTTTTATAGAGAATTGGGAAATAAGACAAAAGGAATTGAAACACTAACAAAAAAAGAAGACATAGATACATTTTGGAGACGTATTTATGAAGATCCTGTAGAACATAACAAAGATGCTAAATGGATAGAAGTAAAAGAAGGAATAAGAAGTTTAAAGATACAGGATATGAAATGGGATCAAGTGACAGCCAGAGAGGTTGAAACAAAGTTAAGAAAAGCCTCTAATTGGAAAACCCCGGGCCCAGATGCAGTACCTAACTTCTGACAAAAAGTAATAACATCTTTACACGAAGATTTAGCATTGAGTAAGAACTATTTATATGCACACCCTGAACTGACACTAACCTGGTTAACAACAGGAAAAACAATGCTCCTACTTAAGAGTGAACCTCCAAGCCACCCTAAAAATTATAGACCAATAACTTGCCTTCCGATGACGTATAAACTGTACACGGGAATTGATGCTGAAAGAGTTTATTGTCATTTAGAAGAAAACTCAATTATGGCAATAGGACAAAAGAGTAACAAAAGAAAATCATATGGAACAAGGGATCATTTGTTGTTAAATAAAGTCATAGTGGAGAACTGTAGAAAGGGGAAGAATCTAAGTATGACAAGGATAGACTACAGAAAAAGCATGTGCTAGTATCCCACATTCATGGATAAAAGAGTGCCTAAAATGCATAAGATAAACCCTACACTGGTAAACTACATCACAGTGACCATGAAGGAATGACAAACCACTTTGCAGTTAAGCCATGATAAAGGACAAATTATTATTCCAGGGATAAAAATTCCATATTCCAGGGTGACTCTTTGTCTTGCCCTTAACCCATTAAGCTGTCTACTTACCAGAGTAGGTCATGGCTACAATTTGACTCCCAGAAAACAACAAAGTGCAAAGACTTCTCTTCTTTTTGTGGGTGATTTAAAACTGTATAGCTCATCAGATGAGGAACTGAAAGCACAACTGCAAGTAGCCCAAAACTTTTTCAGATGATATAAGAATGTCATTTGGTCTTGATAAATGTGCAAAAGCAACATTTAAAGCAGGAAAACTGTACCACCAAGAAAGCAACAACCTGGGACAGGAATGTGATATAAAAGCACTTGAGCAAGAGGGAGTGTATAAATATTTGGGAATTGATGAAAGATCAGCAATAAAGCATGAACAAATGTGAATAAAACTTAAGGAATATTTTAAAAGACTTAAATTAATACTGAAAACAGCGCTGGCATCTAGGAACAAAGTCCAAGCTATAAACCAGTTTGCTTTTCCTGTCCTAACTTACAGTTTTAGGGTGACTGACTAGCTCCAACACATGTTAAATTGGTTGGACAGGAAAACAAGAAGGATGCTTCATGCTCATCAAATGACTTATAATAAAAATCAGTGTATAGCAACATTATATATTCCCCGTTCCGAAGGAGGTATCGGCCTCCTCAAAATTCATTAATGTATAGATCTGCAATTGTAGGACTGCATACATATCTGCTGACCCAAATGTAGTGAAAGTTTTAAAACATGCGGAGAATAATTCTAAGATGACTTCCTTACTTAGTTTAGCAGAAACATATCGGCATCAAGCATGAATGGAAATCAAACCAGAAGTAGATAAAAATCAGGCAGCAACTGAATATGCCAAAAAAACAAAAGAAAGAATATAAGGTGAAGGACCAGATGAGAAGGCAAGAAATGTGGAAAAAACATAAATACAGTTCCAAGTATAGAAAACTCTTGGAACAACCTCATGTCGATCAGGACTGAATGCAGGAATGGTTAAGGAGAGGTGAATTTAAACCAAAAGATGAAATGTTAATATTGGTGGCCCAAGATAGTGAATTACGTGCACGTTGGTTTACAATGTCATTGAACACATGGGAAAAACAGACTAATGTAGGTTTTGTAAAACAGAATTGGAAGCAGTCGCACACCTTGTTGCTGGTTGTGACATACTAATGGCAGAAGGACTGTATACTGAAAGACATAATAATGTAGCAAGTGTGTTGCATTGGGGATTGTGCTAACATTATAACACTGAACTAGCTGAGAAGCACTGGAAATGTGAGCCACAAACCATCATAGAAAATGATGAAGTTTATATCATGTGGGATCACCCATCACCAGCAGTTCAAAAAATAAAAGCGAGAAAACCAGATACAGTACGATGTAGGGGAAGTGCAACTAAACTTAGTAGTCAATGAAAAGAAGGGAAAAGTAGCACTGATCCCCGAAACTGGTACACCCAGTGACTACAGTGTCTTACAAACAGAGAGACAAAGTCATAAAATACCAGGACCTGCAGGCAGAAACAAGGGCAGTGTGCAAAAGGGATACCCATGTAGTTCCAACTGTAGTAGGAACAATGAGTCTCATGAAAAAGAATTTACAATCAGACTTAGATATGTTACCAATACATGTAACTTCATATGAATTGCAGAAGGAGTCATTACCGGGCACATCACGGGTACTGAGAAGAACATTTCTGGCTAACATCAAAAATTGAAACAATACTAATTTCATGAACTTTAATCATATTCTGACTTTGGAATTGGGTCCATTCCTGTCATGGTATTAGAAACCCAGAAGATTTGGAGGAAATTAAACAAAAAATAAAATAAAACAAATGGTCTGACTCAGGATATGGGAAGTAATGAGAAAAATTTCAGAGGCAACTATCTAATCCCAAATGCTGATGGCCTTCTGACCAAAGGAAATATGAGTGGATCACCCCTTGCTTATTTGTATAACAAACCAATATTGTGATTTTGGAGTGGATATCAGTCACACTGGAAGGCAGGGAGTTCTGGAACTCCTGCAAGCTGAGAAGGACAGCCCTCATCTTCAAAATATAAATGTACAAACAGGTCTCAGGGAGGGACACTAACACCTAGAACTGTCTGTCTAATGCTCCTGCAACTCCACGGTCAATATCATCTTAGAGATAGATGTCTGAAAGGGTCTGCCTAGAGAAAGGTTGGACTGAATAGTCCACCAATAAAGAAGGCTTTTGCATTTTTAGATCTTAGCAGCATCCAAAGTATCTAGCAGTTGATTCTATAGCATCTTGATGGTCCAATGATGGACCTTCATGAGCAGTCCCATGTGAGGAGCCATGCCAGTTTTTGAAGCCATTAGGCCTGTCACATGAAGGCAAAGAAAGACTTGGACAGTGTTGCTGTTAATTATGTTCTGTAAAGTAGATTGGATGAAGGAGATTTTTTTTCATAGGAAGATAAGCACTTCATGTCAGAGTGTCCAACATGCAGCCTATGAATGGTCAGAGTGTCTAGCATGCAGCCTATGAATGGTCAGAGTGTCTAGCATGCAGCCTATGAATGCTAATGTCTGGGTGGGAATCATCTGCAGTTTGATAAAGGTGAATCATTATGTTTAGTGGATAAAACAAGGGATGTAGTGAATCTGTAGAGACACTTAGAACATTTAGACTCTGCATGGTTGGGGTAGATTGGAACCAAACATCTGAGTAAGAACACAGCCCCCAAGCTTGCACTGGTTGAGCCAGACATCCGAGCAAGGTCACAGCCCCCCAGCTTCCACTTGTGGAACCAGACATCCAAGCAAGGGCACAGCCCTCCAGCTTTCACTTGTGGAACCAGACATCCAAGCAAGAGCACAGCCCCCAGCTTTCACTTGTGGAACCAGATACCTGAGTAAGGGTACAGCTCCCCAGCTTTCACGTGTGGAACCAGACACCTGAGTAAGGGCACAGCCCTCCAGCTTTCACTTGTGGAACCAGATACCCAAGTAAAGGCACAGCCCCCAGCTTGTACAGGTTGAACCAGATACCCAAGTAAGGGCACAGCCCCCAGCTTGTACTGGTTGAACCAGAAACCTGAATAAGGGCACAGCCCCCAGCTTGTACTGGTTGAACCAGATACATGAGTAAGGGCAAGGCCCCCAGTTTGCACTGGTTGAACTAGATACCTGAGTAAGGGCACAGCCCCCAGCTTGCACTGGTTGAACCAGATACCTGAGTAGGGCACAGCCCCCAGCTTGTACTGGTTGATCCAGACACCTGAGTAAGGGCACAGCCCCCAGCTTGCACTTGTGGACCCAAACATCTGAGTAAGGGCACAGCCCCCAGCTTGTACTGGTTGAACCAGACACCCAAGTAAAGGCACAGCCCCCAGTTTGCACTTGTGGAACCAGACACCCAAGTAAGGGCACAGCCGCCAGCTTGCACTGGTTGAACCAGACACCCAAGTAAGGGCACTGCCCCCAGCTTGCACTTGTGGAACCAGACACCTGAGTAAGGGCACAGCCCCCAACTTGCACTGGTTGAACCAGACACCCGAGTAAGGGCACAGCCCCCAGCTTGCACTGGTTGAACCAGACATCCGAGTAAGGGCACAGCCCCCAGCTTGCACTGGTTGAACCAGACACCTGAGTAAGGGCACAGCCCCCAGCTTGCACTTGTGGAACCAGTTACCGAAGTAAGAGCACAGCCCCCAGCTTGCACTTATGGAACCAGACACTCGAGTAAGGGCACAGCCCCCAGCTTGCACTGGTTGAACCAGACACCCGAGTAAGGGCACAGCCCCCAGCTTGCACTGGTTGAACCAGATACCTGAGTAAGGGCACAGCCCCCAGCTTGCACTGGTTGAACCAGATACCTGAGTAAGAGCACAGCCCCCAGCTTGCACTGGTTGAACCAGACACCTGAGTAAGAGCACAGCCCCCAGCTTGCACTGGTTGAATACCCTGGAGATGGGCTGAGACTAAATAGCAGTTCTTGAACTGAAAATGACCAGCTCCTGTGTAGAAGTGAAGGGACTTCCTGGACTCTTTTGCAATTTTTATTTGGAGCTTTGAGTCATATAGGTCCAGAGAGCACATCCAAGCCCCCCCCCCCACCACCACTGAGAGAGACAAGGAGGAATGGACTGTACTGTAATCATTCAAAAGGTAGTTTTTGTCATTGATTTAGGTAATTCAAATCAAGAATGGACCAGAGGTCCTGATTATTATTGGGCAGTAAAAAAAAAAAAATTGTCTTAAAGCCACATTCACTCTGGTCTGGTGGGACCGCTTGAATAGCTGCCTTTAGTAAAAGGGCATGCACTTGAAGTTTGGTTGCAGATTTTATACAGGGTGTGCCATCAGGAAGTGGGATGAGCTTTGGACTGAGAAGAGGCAGAAATGGAAATTAAAATTCTTTATGTATAATGAGTCTTATCCATCTGTCATGTGTGATGGCCTCCCAGTACATGAAATGGAGGGATAGTCTACCCCCAAATACCTCCAGAGTGGAGCAGTTGAGCAAGATGTAAATGACTGAAAATGTGTCCTCCCAAGGTAGGGCCATGTTACCCTGAATGTTTTGCTGAGATCATATTCCTCTGGTAGTATAACTTTCTGGAAATCGCCACATTTTTGCAATGTTTGCCAAAACTTTGAAAGCTGTCAGGTTGGGAGTGCTGGAACCAAAAGGTTTATGGGCCGGAATCCATACTAATAAATGAATGCTGCAAAACCTGGAACTTAATCCTAACCTTAGACAGGGTGTTGCTTCACTCTCCTGCTTGTATAAATTTGGATTTCACAGTCTCACCAAAATGTAAGACCTATCAAAGGGGGCATTTATAAACTGGCCTTAGAGTTCTCAACAAAGTATGACAGATGGAGCCAAGGGTAGTGCCTGCCCTCCTCACAGAATCATGCTGGGTAAGTAAGATGTACAGGATAACAACAAAACTGGACATTGTCAGCTGGGAGTGAAGCTGGCTCACAATGTCCAGTTCTTGCAACTCATTCAGAGTCTTGTCCATCTGACCTAATAAGTCTACAATTTCTCCATATGAATAAAATAGTTCTACATCCTCTACGTAAAGTTGGAGGAAGAGAACATGTGCAGCATGTCAGCAGAGAAAATAGCCTGCACTGAGTCTCAGAAGGCCTCTAGATTTGCACAAAATCTACAGGTTGTGTGGGTTTCCTCCGGGTGCTCTGGTTTCCCCCCACATTCCAAAGACATGCAGTAGGTGGACTACACACTGTAAATTGGCCATAGGTGTGTGTGTGTGTGTGTGTGTGTGTGTGTGTGTGTGTGTGTGTGTGTGTGTGTGTGTGTGTGTGTGTGTGTGTGTGTGTGTGTGTGTGCGTGTGTGCGTGTGTGTGTCTGTGTGTGTGTGTGTGTGTGTGTGTGTGTGTGTGTGTGTGTGTGTGTGTGTGTGTGTGTGTGTGTGTGTGTGTGGAAAAACTGCAGTAGCAGGGTTAACCACCTCACAGTTAAACCTCGGCTCTAGATGACTGTCAAGGTTGAAGTGACACCCTGATCCCATGTGCAAAAATGGGGAAAAAGGGGTTGTAGATGGATGGATGCATGGATGCATGGATGCATGGATGCATGGATGCAGATATCTATTTTCATCCTTTTATTAACAAGTAAGGGGATGATATTGAAAAAGAAAGAAAAGTATATGGTATAAGAATGTAAAACCATGGGAAAATCTAACAGATGAAAAAAATAAAGGTATAAAAATAAGAGCAAATGGTGAAATCAGAAAGCAGAATGTCAAGATTTTTATGGAAACTGATAATAGATAAATTACAAGTAAAAGGAAATATGGCATATAAAAAGAAAAGTGATTGAATATGTTTACATTGTCAAGAAGAATAAATTACAGAACACATGTTTTTGAAATGTTGTTGTTGTTTGTCTTTTGGCTTTTCCTGGTTAGGGGTCACCACAGCGGACCTCCGGTCCACTAATGATTGGCAGTAGATTTTCACAAATGCCGAGGTGCCAGCTCGACGTTCAACCTTCAACAAAGGCACGCGCATTTACGCATGTCTTTCGAATGCCCATCCAACCACGGGGAGGACATGCAGACTCTGCACAGAAGACACTCCCTGCACTCCAGCCGTGAATCAAATGGGTGAACCTCTTGCTGTGAGGCAACAATGCTACCGCTGCACCACCGTGGATGTGTTTCTGGAATGTAAAAGAGTAAAGAAGTTATGGGGAAACTATGTAAAGAAGATTTTTTTGAAGTTATAAAAGAAGTGGATAAAATAAACATGGATATAATTCAATATGTATAATATAAAAATAAAAGTAAAGAATATGTTAAAAGAATAAATAAAAAAGTTATTTTATGTTATATGGCCTATACTGAATGAAAGTATAAGTGAAATTATGTTTAATGGTAAATGGATTTTAGCAACAATATTAAGTAAAATTAGATAGTGAGTATGGAAAAAAGACTGGGGGCCTAATAGAGATGGAAATTTAGTCTGATTGTAAGAAAAATTATGAATATGTGTAAATATATTTATATATCTATATATTTGTACATTTGTAAATATGTAAATATGTTGTAAATAAGAATTAATTTTTTTGTATACAAATAAAGGACCCCCTACTCTTTTTGATAGATGCCATGGTATCTTTACATCTACCTGAACTACCACCAACTTAGACAGGTGAGACCTCAGTTTAACATCTCATATAAAGGATGACACACAAAGCAGTGCAACACCCGTCTTATGCTGTACTTCATTTAGCTGATGTGGGTATAGAACCTACAGCGTTATTCACCAAAGGTGAGTGTACTACCTGCTGCAACAGTAACACTGCATAAACAGACATTTTTTTTGTCAAACAACATACTGAAAGAATTTGCTGCAGGCACTATTTTGCCTTCTTTCAAACTCTGAAAACATTTATAGTGTTCCTCAAATTAACAACAAAATAATAAAAAACAAGTAAACAACCAAGCAGCTACAACTTCTTTATTCACATCAAATTTTGCACATCCCTTCAAGGAGGTTAAAAGCTGTAGCAAAATCACAAACATTACAACACATTCATTAAACTACCAATCAAAACCACAAATCAGTTAATTAAAAATCTTCACTTAATCTCTGCATTTAATCCCACTGGTTTTAAAGTACCACAGCTAAAGTCCAACTGTGGCTTAAGTGTAACATTTTCTTTCCCCAGAGTATATCTCCCTCCCTAAAGGATGATACATATAGTATCCCATATTAGAAAAGCATTATTGGTTTTCCCCACAATGTTGCCTTTCTACCCTGCTTCCTCAGTGCATACCATTTCGAGTTATGAAAAAAATTAAATCAGTAATAAGAAAATGTTGCTCTGGCAGGTCTGGCAAGTTTGGATTGTGTATAATTTTGTGGCAAGAAAAAATATGTTTTCCATTTCTACCCATAGCAGTCCTTTATGTACAAATAAACATTCTCTACATAACAGTATTTTCTTAACATTACAGTCCTTTGTAATACGTGGCTGCACTTCTAAAACAGTAGTGACTAAGAACATATAATCCCTACAATGGGGTCTATATTACTATGTCGAAAGACAAGTTCGCCGAACATGTCTTAATTGACACAGAAATATCGACTTGTAAAAAACCTGAACGGCCGAGTCAGCAAATTTTTTTTCCCAGGGGAAAAAATCGCTTGGCCATCATCGGGGATTTGCCCTTTTCCCCACTGTAGTGCAATCTCGAAGTTGGTACATTTATTTAGGGGGTGTGGGGGCAAAGCCCCCCATGTTGTAGGGTTTAAAAGTGTGTTTTTTTTTTTTCTGTATGGCCAAGCTATTTTTTCCCCTGAGAAAAAACTTGCTAACTCAGCCGTTTGTGTTTTTGACAACTTGGTATTTCCGTGTCGATTAAGACATGTTTGGCGAGCATGTCTTTCGACACAGTAATATAGACCCCTACAGTGTATATTGTTAAAATGCACAGCTATACGCCTTCCTTTTTACTCTTCCTGATGTCTCAGAAAGTTCCTTTAAACTAATGTCAGCACATCTGTCTGTTCTTAAATATGTACCTTCTAACGTGGACATCTAAGAACATATAATCTTCTTTACACAGCAGGAATAACCTACACTAGATGTCAATGCATCCATCTGTTCTTAAATATGTACCTTCTAACGTGGACATCTAAGAACATATAATCTTCTTTACACAGCAGGAATAACCTACACTAGATGTCAACGCATCCATCTGTTCTTAAATATGTACCTTCTAACGTGGACATCTAAGAACATATAATCTTCTTTACACAGCAGGAATAACCTACACTAGATGTCAACGCATCCATCTGTTCTTAAATATGTACCTTCTAACGTGGACATCTAAGAACATATAATCTTCTTTACACAGCAGGAATAACCTACACTAGATGTCAATGCATCCATCTGTTCTTAAATATGTACCTTCTAACGTGGACATCTAAGAACATGTAATCTTCTTTACACAGCAGGAATAACCTACACTAGATGTCAATGCATCCATCTGTTTCTTAAATATGTTCCTTCTAACAGGGACATCTAAGAACATGTAATCTTCTTTACACAGAAGGAATAACCTACACTAGATGTCAATGCATCCATCTGTTTCTTAAATATGTTCCTTCTAACAGGGACATCTAAGAACATGTAATCTTTACACAGCAGGAATAACCTACACTAGATGTCAACGCATCCATCTGTTTCTTAAATACGTACCTTCTAACGTGGACATCTAAGAACATGTAATCTTTACACAGCAGGAATAACCTACACTAGATGTCAATGCATCCATCTGTTTCTTAAATATGTTCCTTCTAACAGGGACATCTAAGAACATGTAATCTTCTTTACACAGCAGGAATGACCTACACTAGATGTCAACGCATCCATCTGTTTCTTAAATATGTACCTTCTAACGTGGACATCTAAGAACATGTAATCTTTGCACAGCAGGAATAACCTACACTAGATGTCAAGGTATCCATCTGTTTCTTAAATATGTACCTTCTAACGTGGACATCTAAGAACATATAATCTTCTTTACACAGCAGGAATAACCTACACTAGATGTCAATGCATCCATCTGTTTCTTAAATATGTACCTTCTAACGTGGACATCTAAGAACATGTAATTTTTACACAGCAGGAATAACCTACACTAGATGTCAAGGCATCCGTCTGTTTCTTAAATATGTACCTTCTAACGTGGACATCTAAGAACATATAATCTTCTTTACACAGCAGGAATAACCTACACTAGATGTCAAAGCATCCATCTGTTTCTTAAATATGTACCTTCTAACGTGGACATCTAAGAACATATAATCTTCTTTACACAGCAGGAATAACCTACACTAGATGTCAGCGCATCCATCTGTTTCTTAAATATGTACCTTCTAACGTGGACATCTAAGAACATATAATCTTCTTTACACAGCAGGAATAACCTACACTAGATGTCAATGCATCCATCTGTTTCTTAAATATGTACCTTCTAACATGGACATCTAAGAACATATAATCTTCTTTACACAGCAGGAATAACCTACACTAGATGTCAATGCATCCATCTGTTTCTTAAATATGTACCTTCTAACGTGGACATCTAAGAACATGTAATCTTTACACAGCAGGAATAACCTACACTAGATGTCAAGGCATCCGTCTGTTTCTTAAATATGTACCTTCTAACGTAGACATCTAAGAACATATAATCTTCTTTACACAGCAGGAATAACCTACACTAGATGTCAATGCATCCATCTGTTTCTTAAATATGTACCTTCTAACGTGGACATCTAAGAACATGTAATCTTTACACAGCAGGAATAACCTACACTAGATATCAAGGCATCCGTCTGTTTCTTAAATATGTACCTTCTAACGTGGACATCTAAGAACATATAATCTTCTTTACACAGCAGGAATAACCTACACTAGATGTCAACGCATCCATCTGTTTCTTAAATATGTACCTTCTAACGTGGACATCTAAGAACATATAATCTTCTTTACACAGCAGGAATAACCTACACTAGTATCACTTAACCTGTTTATCCGCTTCTAATACTTCACTTGATTGTAGTACTTTAACTACTATACCTACTTCTGATTTAGCACAACCAAATTACACTCCATCCCTACTTCTCTAGTCACTCTTTAACTGCTTATCCCCACTAATGCCTCCCTTTTTTGTATTTCTTACATTTCTCCTACCTGTCTTACACACCACTCTTCTGTCTGTAAATTCTCAATACAATGTTTTATGTTAATGTTTGTGAATATCAAAACAGATTTTATGCTATATAATCACTGA
>NC_056744.1:310383489-310393489 GCF_019279795.1 Protopterus annectens
AAACAAAAAACAAAAACACAAAAATCTACCATTTCTATGTTTTTGCATGGAGGCAAGCCCCCCACACCCCCTGCAAATTATATTTAACAACTCCGAGATCACACTACAGTGAGGAAGAGGGTACATTTTCCAGTCCTGTCTGTACCGCAACTTCCATTCAAAAGCTTCAAGTTTTCAAAAACTCTGATGTGGTCTCGACCATATGGAGTTTGTGTTTCTGAAAAATTGATAAACTGATAGGGACCTATATGTATGTGTGTATATGGATCACCTTTAAAACCTCGAAACCGCGTTTGCCCGAAACACTAATGACCGAAACGAAAAGACCGAAAACATAAAATGCCGACAACGCAAAACACCGAAAACCATTACACCAACACACTACACGTAAACAACACAGTACACTACATAACATATGCACTATCCCTAACCCAAACCCTAACCCTAAGGTCAGACACTACCGCACACTTACCCTACCTGCACCCTAACCCTAACTCACTTAACCCACCCCTAACCCACAGTCCCTCACCATCGCACACACACCCTACCTGCACCCTAACCCTAACTCACTTAACCCACCCCTAACCCACAGTCCCTCACTATCGCACACACACCCTACCTGCACCCTAACCCTAACTCACTTAACCCACCCCTAACCCACAGTCCCTCACTATCACACACTTACCTGTCCGTTCCCTAACACTACATCCCTCACTCGATAGCACACTTACCGAGTCCGTCCTTTTCGGTCATCTGCGTTTTCGGTATTCTCGTCCCGTCGGATTCCGTTTCGGGCAAACGCGATTTCGAGATTTTAAAGGTGACCCGTGTGTGTGTATATATATATATATATATATATATATATATATATATATATATATATACATATTATTTTATTTATTTATTGACTGGGAAAGTCCACTGGGTCAGAAACCCATTTCAGTGGAGGCCCGGGGAGAAAAGCTCCAGGAAGATACAAGATATAAATATCACTGCATGAATTGTATAGTACAGAGAGATAGTTTTCATTTTTTAGTAGAGAATGACATTGCAATTTTATACAGACTAACATTACAGCTAAAGATAACAAACTGATCATATTAACATGCAGAAAATTATACATTCAATCCGGCAACTAGGTAATTTCAACGAAGAAAACCCTTTGATCTAACAGTAGAAATTTCTAGAGTTGGTAATAGAAGTTAGTAAGGTGGCATTTAAACTGATAACGGAAGGGCTTGCAAAGAATTTATAAGTGGAAGCAGAACTTAGGATTACAGCAAAAGATAAGATTAAATAGAATGGTAACTTTACTCATGGAGGCTTTGTCCTGTTTATGCATGAGCAGATACAATGACTCCGGTAGTGTTTTTTAGTGCAGATGTAGATGATTTTAAGGTGCCCATTTGAGGGATTGAAGAATACATTCCATCATAGAATGGTAACTTTACTCATGGAGGCTTTGTCCTGTTTATGCATGAGCAGATACAATGACTCAGGTAGTGTTTTTTTAGTGCAGATGTAGATGATTTTAAGGTGCCCATTTGAGGGACTGAAGAATACATTCCATCATAGAATGGTAACTTTACTCATGGAGGCTTTGTCCTGTTTATGCATGAGCAGATACAATGACTCCAGTAGTGTTTTTTAGTGCAGATGTAGATGATTTTAAGGTGCCCATTTGAGGGATTGAAGAATACATTCCATCATAGAATGGTAACTTTACTCATGGAGGCTTTGTCCTGTTTATGCATGAGCAGATACAATGACTCCGGTAGTGTTTTTAGTGCAGTTGTAGATGATTTTAAGGTGCCAATTTGAGGGATTGAAGAATACATTCCATCATAGAATGGTAACTTTACTCATGGAGGCTTTGTCCTGTTTATGCATGAGCAGATACAATGACTCCGGTAGTGTTTTTTAGTGCAGATGTAGATGATTTTAAGGTGCCCATTTGAGGGATTGAAGAATACATTCTATCATAGAATGGTAACTTTACTCATGGAGGCTTTGTCCTGTTTATGCATGAGCAGATACAATGACTCCGGTAGTGTTTTTTAGTGCAGATGTAGATGATTTTAAGGTGCCCGTTTGATGGATTGAAGAATACATTCCATCATAGAATGGTAACTGTACTCATGGAGGCTTGTCCTGTTTATGCATGAGCAGATACAATGACTCAGGTAGTGTTTTTTAGTGCAGATGTAGATGATTTTAAGGAGCCCATTTGAGGGATTGAAGAATACATTCCATCATAGAATGGTAACTTTACTCATGGAGGCTTTGCCCTGTTTATGCATGAGCAGATACAATGACTCCGGTAGTGTTTTTAGTGCAGATGTAGATGATTTTAAGGTGCCCGTTTGAGGGATTGAAGAATACATTCCATCATAGAATGGTAACTGTACTCATGGAGGCTTTGTCCTGTTTATGCATGAGCAGATACAATGACTCAGGTAGTGTTTTTTAGTGCAGATGTAGATGATGTTAAGGTGCCCATTTGAGGGATTGAAGAATACATTCCATCATAGAATGGTAACTTTACTCATGGAGGCTTTGTCCTGTTTATGCATGAGCAGATACAATGACTCCGGTAGTGTTTTTTAGTGCAGATGTAGATGATTTTAAGGTACCCATTTGAGGGATTGAAGAATACATTCCATCATAGAATGGTAACTGTACTCATGGAGGCTTTGTCCTGTTTATGCATGAGCAGATACAATGACTCAGGTAGTGTTTTTTAGTGCAGATGTAGATGATTTTAAGGTGCCCATTTGAGGGATTGAAGAAAACATTCCATCATAGAATGGTAACTTTACTCATGGAGGATTTGTCCTGTTTATGCATGAGCAGATACAATGACTCTGGTAGTGTTTTTAGTGCAGATGTAGATGATTTTGAGGTGCCCATTTGAGGGATTGAAAAATACATTCCATCATAGAATGGTAACTTTACTCATGGAGGCTTTGTCCTGTTTATGCATGAGCAGATACAATGACTCCGGTAGTGTTTTTTTAGTGCAGATGTAGATGATTTTAAGGTGCCCATTTGAGGGATTGAAGAATACATTCCATCATAGAATGGTAACTTTACTCATGGAGGCTTTGTCCTGTTTATGCATGAGCAGATACAATGACTCAGGTAGTGTTTTTTAGTGCAGATGTAGATGATTTTAAGGTGCCCATTTGAGGGATTGAAGAATACATTCCATCATAGAATGGTAACTTTACTCATGGAGGCTTTGTCCTGTTTATGCATGAGCAGATACAATGACTCCGGTAGTGTTTTTTAGTGCAGATGTAGATGATTTTAAGGTGCCCATTTGAGGGATTGAAGAATACATTCCATCATAGAATGGTAACTGTACTCATGGAGGCTTTGTCCTGTTTATGCATGAGCAGATACAATGACTCAGGTAGTGTTTTTTAGTGCAGATGTAGATGATTTTAAGGTGCCCATTTGAGGGATTGAAGAATACATTCCATCATAGAATGGTAACTTTACTCATGGAGGCTTTGTCCTGTTTATGCATGAGCAGATACAATGACTCAGGTAGTGTTTTTTAGTGCAGATGTAGATGATTTTAAGGTGCCCGTTTGAGGGATTGAAGAATACATTCCATCATAGAATGGTAACTGTACTCATAGAGGCTTTGTCCTGTTTATGCATGAGCAGATACAATGACTCAGGTAGTGTTTTTTAGTGCAGATGTAGATGATTTTAAGGTGCCCATTTGAGGGATTGAAGAATACATTCCATCATAGAATGGTAACTTTACTCATGGAGGCTTTGTCCTGTTTATGCATGAGCAGATACAATGACTCCGGTAGTGTTTTTTAGTGCAGTTGTAGATGATTTTAAGGTGCCCATTTGAGGGATTGAAGAATACATTCCATCATAGAATGGTAACTTTACTCATGGAGGCTTTGTCCTGTTTATGCATGAGCAGATACAATGACTCCGGTAGTGTTTTTTTAGTGCAGATGTAGATGATTTTAAGGTGCCCATTTGAGGAATTGAAGAATACATTCCATCATAGAATGGTAACTGTACTCATGGAGGCTTTATCCTGTTTATGCATGAGCAGATACAATGACTCTGGTAGTGTTTTTTAGTGCAGATGTAGATGATTTTAAGGTGCCCATTTGATGGATTGAAGAATACATTCCATTATAGAATGGTAACTTTACTCATGGAGGCTATGTCCTGTTTATGCATGAGCAGATACAATGACTCCGGCAGTGTTTTTTAGTGCAGATGTAGATGATTTTAAGGTGCCCATTTCAGGGATTGAAGAATACATTCCATCATAGAATGGTAACTGTACTCATGGAGGCTTTGTCCTGTTTATGCATGAGCAGATACAATGACTCAGGTAGTGTTTTTTAGTGCAGATGTAGATGATTTTAAGGTGCCAATTTTAGGGATTGAAGAATACATTCCATCATAGAATGGTAACTGTACTCATGGAGGCTTTGTCCTGTTTATGCATGAGCAGATACAATGACTCCGGTAGTGTTTTTTAGTGCAGATGTAGATGATTTTAAGGTGCCCATTTGAGGGATTGAAGAATACATTCCATCATAAAATGGTAACTGTACTCATGGAGGCTTTGTCCTGTTTATGCATGAGCAGATACAATGACTCAGGTGGTGTTTTTTTAGTGCAGATGTAGATGATTTTAAGGTGCCCATTTGAGGGATTGAAGAATACATTCCATCATAGAATGGTAACTTTACTCATGGAGGCTTTGTCCTGTTTATGCATGAGCAGATACAATGACTCAGGTAGTGTTTTTTAGTGCAGATGTAGATGATTTTAAGGTGCCCATTTGAGGGATTGAAGAATACATTCCATCATAGAATGGTAACTTTTCTCATGGAGGCTTTGTCCTGTTTATGCATGAGCAGATACAATGACTCCGGTAGTGTTTTTTTAATGCAGATGTAGATGATTTTAAGGTGCCCATTTGAGGGATTGAAGAATACATTCCATCATAGAATGGTAATTTTACTCATGGAGGCTTTGTCCTGTTTATGCATGAGCAGATACAATGACTCCGGTAGTGTTTTTTAGTGCAGATGTAGATGATTTTAAGGTGCCCATTTGAGGGATTGAAGAATACATTCCATCATAGAATGGTAACTTTACTCATGGAGGCTTTGTCCTGTTTATGCATGAGCAGATACAATGACTCTGGTAGTGTTTTTTTAGTGCAGATGTAGATGATTTTAAGGTGCCAATTTGAGGGATTGAAGAATACATTCCATCATAGAATGGTAACTGTACTCATGGAGGCTTTGTCCTGTTTATGCATGAGCAGATACAATGTCTCCGGTAGTGTTTTTTAGTGCAGATGTAGATGATTTTAAGGTGCCCATTTGAGGGATTGAAGAATACATTCCATCATAGAATGGTAACTGTACTCATGGAGGCTTTGTCCTTTTTTATGCATGAGCAGATACAATGACTCTGGTAGTGTTTTTTAGTGCAGATGTAGAAGATTTTAAGGTGCCCGTTTGAGGGATTGAAGAATACATTTCATCATAGAATGGTAACTTTACTCATGGAGGCTTTGTCTTGTTTATGCATGAGCAGATACAATGACTCCGGTAGTGTTTTTTAGTGGAGATGTAGATGATTTTAATGTGCCCATTTGAGGGATTGAAGAATACATTCCATCATAGAATGGTAACTGTACTCATGGAGGCTTTGTCCTGTTTATGCATGAGCAGATACAATGACTCCAGTAGTGTTTTGTAGTGCAGATGTAGATGATTTTAAGGTGCCCATTTGAGGGATTGAAGAATACATTCCATCATAGAATGGTAACTTTACTCATGGAGGCTTTGTCCTGTTTATGCATGAGCAGATACAATGACTCCGGTAGTGTTTTTTAGTGCAGATGTAGATGATTTTAAGGTGCCCGTTTGAGGGATTGAAGAATACATTCCATCATAGAATGGTAACTGTACTCATAGAGGCTTTGTCCTGTTTATGCATGAGCAGATACAATGACTCCGGTAGTGTTTTTAGTGCAGATGTAGATGATTTTAAGGTGCCCATTTGAGGGATTGAAGAATACATTCCATCATAGAATGGTAACTTTACTCATGGAGGCTTTGTCCTGTTTATGCATGAGCAGATACAATGACTCCGGTAGTGTTTTTTAGTGCAGATGTAGATGATTTTAAGGTGCCCGTTTGATGAATTGAAGAATACATTCCATCATAGAATGGTAACTTTACTCATGGAGGCTTTGTCCTGTTTATGCATGAGCAGATACAATGACTCCGGTAGTGTTTTTAGTGCAGATGTAGATGATTTTAAGGTGCCCATTTGAGGGATTGAAGAATACATTCCATCATAGAATGGTAACTGTACTCATGGAGGCTTTGTCCTGTTTATGCATGAGCAGATACAATTTCTCCGGTAGTGTTTTTTAGTGCAGATGTAGATGATTTTAAGGTGCCCGTTTGAGGGTTTGAAGAATACATTCCATCATAGAATGGTAACTTTACTCATGGAGGCTTTGTCCTGTTTATGCATGAGCAGATACAATGACTCTGGTAGTGTTTTTAGTGCAGATGTAGATGATTTTAAGGTGCCCGTTTGAGGGATTGAAGAATACATTCCATCATAGAATGGTAACTTTACTCATGGAGGCTTTGTCCTGTTTATGCATGGGCAAATACAATGACTCAGGTAGTGTTTTTTAGTGCAGATGTAGATGATTTTAAGGTGCCCATTTGAGGGATTGAAGAATGCATTCCATCATAGAATGGTAACTGTACTCATGGAGGCTTTGTCCTGTTTATGCATGAGCAGATACAATGACTGAGGTAGTGTTTTTTAGTGCAGATGGAGATGATTTTAAGGTGCCCGTTTGAGGGATTGAAGAATACATTCCATCATAGAATGGTAACTGTACTCATGGAGGCTTTGTCCTGTTTATGCATGAGCAGATACAATGACTCAGGTAGTGTTTTTTAGTGCAGATGTAGATGATTTTAAGGGGCCCGTTTGAGGGATTAAAGAATACATTCCATCATAGAATGGTAACTTTACTCATGGAGGCTTTGTCCTGTTTATGCATGAGCAGATACAATGACTCCGGTAGTCTTTTTTAGTGCAGATGTAGATGATTTTAAGGTGCCCATTTGAGGGATTGAAGAATACATTCCATCATAGAATGGTAACTTTACTCATGGAGGCTTTGTCCTGTTTATGCATGAGCAGATACAATATCTCCGGTAGTGTTTTTTAGTGCAGATGTAGATGATTTTAAGGTGCCCGTTTGAGGGATTGAAGAATACATTCCATCATAGAATGGTAACTTTACTCATGGAGGCTTTGTCCTGTTTATGCATGAGCAGATACAATGACTCTGGTAGTGTTTTTAGTGCAGATGTAGATGATTTTAAGGTGCCCGTTTGAGGGATTGAAGAATACATTCCATCATAGAATGGTAACTGTACTCATGGAGGCTTTGTCCTGTTTATGCATGAGCAGATACAATGACTCAGGTAGTGTTTTTTAGTGCAGATGTAGATGATTTTAAGGTGCCCGTTTGAGGGATTGAAGAATACATTCCATCATAGAATGGTAACTTTACTCATGGAGGCTTTGTCCTGTTTATGCATGAGCAGATACAATGACTCCGGTAGTGTTTTTTAGTGCAGATGTAGATGATTTTAAGGTGCCCATTTGAGGGATTGAAGAATACATTCCATCATAGAATGGCAACTTTACCCATGGAGGCTTTGTCCTGTTTATGCATGAGCAGATACAATGACTACGGTAGTGTTTTTTAGTGCAGATGTAGATGATTTTAAGGTGCCCGTTTGATGGATTGAAGAATACATTCCATCATAGAATGGTAACTGTACTCATGGAGGCTTTGTCCTGTTTATGCATGAGCAGATACAATGACTCCGGTAGTGTTTTTTTAGTGCAGATGGAGATGATTTTAAGGTTCCCGTTTGAGGGATTGAAGAATACATTCCATCATAGAATGGTAACTGTACTCATAGAGGCTTTGTCCTGTTTATGCATGAGCAGATACAATGACTCAGGTAGTGTTTTTTAGTGCAGATGTAGATGATTTTTAAGGTGCCCATTTGAGGGATTGAAGAATACATTCCATCATAGAATGGTAACTTTACTCATGGAGGCTTTGTCCTGTTTATGCATGAGCAGATACAATGACTCTGGTAGTGTTTTTTAGTGCAGATGTAGATGATTTTAAGGTGCCCATTTGAGGGATTGAAGAATACATTCCATCATAGAATGGTAACTTTACTCATGGAGGCTTTGTCCTGTTTATGCATGAGCAGATACAATGACTCTGGTAGTGTTTTTTTAGTGCAGATGTAGATGATTTTAAGGTGCCCGTTTGATGGATTGAAGAATACATTCCATCATAGAATGGTAACTGTACTCATGGAGGCTTTGTCCTGTTTATGCATGAGCAGATACAATGACTCCGGTAGTGTTTTTTAGTGCAGATGGAGATGATTTTAAGGTTCCCGTTTGAGGGATTGAAGAATACATTCCATCATAGAATGGTAACTGTACTCATGGAGGCTTTGTCCTGTTTATGCATGAGCAGATACAATGACTCCGGTAGTGTTTTTTAGTGCAGATGTAGATGATTTTAAGGTGCCCATTTGAGGGATTGAAGAATACATTCCATCATAGAATGGTAACTTTACTCATGGAGGCTCTGTCCTGTTTATGCATGAGCAGATACAATGACTGAGGTAGTGTTTTTTAGTGCAGATGGAGATGATTTTAAGGTGCCCGTTTGAGGGATTGAAGAATACATTCCATCATAGAATGGTAACTGTACTCATGGAGGCTTTGTCCTGTTTATGCATGAGCAGATACAATGACTCCGGTAGTGTTTTTTAGTGCAGATGTAGATGATTTTAAGGTGCCCATTTGAGGGATTGAAGAATACATTCCATCATAGAATGGTAACTGTACTCATGGAGGCTTTGTCCTGTTTATGCATGAGCAGATACAATGACTCAGGTAGTGTTTTTTAGTGCAGATGTAGATGATTTTAAGGTGCCCATTTGAGGGATTGAAGAATACATTCCATCATAGAATGGTAACTTTACTCATGGAGGCTTTGTCCTGTTTATGCATGAGCAGATACAATGACTCTGGTAGTGTTTTTTAGTGCAGATGTAGATGATTTTAAGGTGCCCATTTGAGGGATTGAAGAATACATTCCATCATAGAATGGTAACTTTACTCATGGAGGCTTTGTCCTGTTTATGCATGAGCAGATACAATGACTCTGGTAGTGTTTTTTAGTGCAGATGTAGATGATTTTAAGGTGCCCATTTGAGGGATTGAAGAATACATTCTATCATAGAATGGTAACTTTACTCATGGAGGCTTTGTCCTGTTTATGCATGAGCAGATACAATGACTCTGATAGTGTTTTTTAGTGCAGATGTAGATGATTTTAAGGTGCCCGTTTGAGGGATTGAAGAATACATTCCATCATAGAATGGTAACTTTACTCATGGAGGCTATGTCCTGTTTATGCATGAGCAGATACAATGACTCTGGTAGTGTTTTTTAGTGCAGATGTAGATGATTTTAAGGAGCCCATTTGAGGGATTGAAGAATACATTCCATCATAGAATGGTAACTTTACTCATGGAGGCTTTGTCCTGTTTATGCATGAGCAGATACAATGACTCAGGTAGTGTTTTTTAGTGCAGATATAGATGATTTTAAGGTGCCCATTTGAGGGATTGAAGAATACATTCCATCATAGAATGGTAACTTTACTCATGGAGGCTTTGTCGTGTTTATGCATGAGCAGATACTATGACTCCGGTAGTGTTTTTTAGTGCAGATGTAGATGATTTTAAGGTGCCCGTTTGAGGGATTGAAGAATACATTCCATCATAGAATGGTAACTGTACTCATGGAGGCTTTGTCCTGTTTATGCATGAGCAGATACAATGACTCCGGTAGT
>NC_056744.1:310398489-310400989 GCF_019279795.1 Protopterus annectens
GACCAAGTAGAAGTCAGCTCTGCATAACCCTACCACATAACTTGTTGCCGTCTTTAAAATGTCACCACTCTGCCTGTGTCACTGCTAAAATATTATCACTTTACAGACAACATGAACCGTTACAGTTAATTTACAATAAGCATGCTTAAACACCACACAGACACAGCAGTATTAACAGTTATCACAAACACAAAATCTAACCTACACATAGCACTTTCCCTAACCCTAAAACACTAAAGAAGTAACACTATGCACTGCATAAAGATGTGTAATAAAATAATAATGCATTTAAGCTCATTTAGTTTATGAGTATTACAGACCTCAAAAGAAACTTAATACATAAATCCTCCTTAAGATATATTCATTATACTAAGTAAATACAATTCCATATTAAAACATTAAGCACTATAAAGAAATGTTCAACTAATCTCCATAGGAAGTTACACCAATTGTCACCTAACTATTTTGAACCATGACTTTAACCAAAACAGGAAAGAGCTTACTCAACCAATCAAAATGTTTAAAAAATACTGTAAAGAACTGAGGAACAAAAAAAAATACAAAAAAGTTGAAAGAAATTCCAGTTCCAACAGAAAAATAATGCTTCAATACCGCAATTCATAAAAGCACATTTGCAAGGGAAACCTGCAGAAATCAGTAACATTTCACAATGCAATAAATAAATACAATGAAATAAAGCAGGCCTACCTATATCCTTCCATCAGTACATATGCCACAAGCCAAAAGTGAACACATTGCAGAAAGAAATTAAAAAAGAAACTTTAAAAAGTTAAACACACCTGTGGCAGGTAGCAACTGTTTCAGCAGCATAGACCCCTTTGTAAATCAGCAGCCATATTTATTTTCTGTCATTTTTGCCTCCCCAAGCCTCCCAACCATCAAGTCTTCAGCCAGCTGAACATGAATCATTATTTTCCCCATACAGCTGACACTTCTCCAGCTGCTTGGGTGGGAGTTGTCTGCCATTCAGGCAGCCATGCTGATGTTTTTTGCCCTTCTTGGCATCCTAGAAATTGGGGGTATTTTTAATGGCTTATTACTGCCCCCTACATAAAGGGATGAGTTATCTGCATCACTGAAGAGTGTCACAACACCTTTCCCATATGACTACACTCTCCTGCTTACCCCCCTCAAAAGCTACTGCCCCTCAATGGCTTGGTGACTCTAATGTCTGTCCAGTGGACTTATATATGGTTGGCACGGCTCCACCCTCCCCCTCCTGAATGGGCATGCCGATTCTCCCTGCCAGCTCTGTCAGTCACATGCCAGCTAATTGCTCCTGGGTTTGCCAGGGGCATAATCAGGGGTTTATACCTCTGTTGCACCAAAACTGGTTAGATGTTATCTTCTTGACTAAATTCCTTAACAACATTGGCTACTGTAAACATTTAATTGGTCTCCAAGCACCAAATTAAGGGTTTGTACCTTAAGAAACACCACTGCACATCCCACTATTCAACCTAATCCTTAAATCTCCAGCACCCCAACACAAACAATTTAAGAATAAAATAAACTCCCATAGAATAAAAAAGAAAACTAATAAAAGTATACTGGCCCCAAAACCACATATCAAAACACTGAAAAAATCCATAGAAAGATAATCACTCAGAAAATACACAAAAGTGTTCAAAAATAACATTAAAAAAAAATTTGTATCATTCATCAATGAGGTCCAATTCATAAAATACTTTAGTGCTAAGGAAACTGCTAGAAAGGCAGAAAAATCCAGTTTCATTCAATGGTGAAAAAATAAAAATAACAGAAAAACATAAATTAAACCTGCAGTTAGACATGCAAAATATTTTGTTCTGTAGATGCAATGAACACATTTTTGCCAATTATAAAACTTGTTCTCTACAAGATATTTTACGTATCTAAAAATCAGAATTCTACATGTTTCATACACATAGAATATTCGGTACTTACGTATTATTGCAACCAGATTTTTGCAGTAATAGCACTTGCTTCCCGATCATGACAAATGTTCGTTAATGTTGTTAAAATGTAACATAGCGTGTTTTCTTTTAACATTACACCTTATTTTCTGGACTGCTATCGATACAGTGTGCAAGACATGCTGTCGTTCTTTTTTAATGGTGTTTGTTGGCACATCATTCAACGGGCAGACTTGCAGGAAGCGACACGGGTGCCAGTAGAAAGAACAACAACATGTCTTGCACATTGTATTGATAGCAGTCCAGAAAATAAGGTGTAATGTTAAAAGAAAACACTCTCTATTACATTTTATCAACATTAACGAACATTTGTCATGATCGGGAACCAAGTGCTAAGAGGCATTGTGTTTGATTTCCAAATAAAATCAGGTCAGTCATGTCATATCATTTGGAATTGGGAAAAAAAGGGCCAAGACATTGCAGCAAGGGTGCCAAATTCAAAAAAGATGCACATCTCTCTGATCCGACAGACTTTCCACTACGCTTAAAAAATGCACATGTAAATAACTGTATTCCTCAGAAGC
>NC_056744.1:310405989-310433550 GCF_019279795.1 Protopterus annectens
TCAATATCATCTATCAAATTCCACTCTTACCTGGTTCCAAAGCTACTTAACTGACAGGTACCAAGCTGTGAAATGGGAAACTTTTCTCTCTCCTCAGTTGCCTATAACTATAGGCATCCCACAGGGTTCTATCTTAGGACCACTACTATTCACAGTCTACACAAATGACCTCCATACCTCCACACAGCATGCATCTATCATTCAGTATACAGATGACACTACCTTAATCTGTGCTGCACAAAACATTCCCAGCCTCCTGCAAACAACTCAGCTAGCATTCTCTGACGTTGAAAACTACCTTACTAAAGCCCAACTTATCCTCAATCCAAAGAAAACTCAGCTTATGATTATAACCAGTTCTAACAAAAACACTAACAGTCAATTCACTATCTACTCCACAAATGCTACTCCAATTGCTCCAGTGGCACAGGCTAAGCTATTGGGAATAACCATAGACTCCCACCAAAAATTTGATCGTCATCTCAACTTAACTATTAAAAAAGTACATGCCAAACTGGGGTCACTCTACCGTATCAAACCATTTCTTACCAACAACACAAGATCAGCCATTGCTCACTCCCAACTTCTATCCACCCTACTCTGTGTATCTCCCATTCTGACTAATCTAAGCAAAACTGAACTAAGCAAAATGGAAGCCTGCTATAACAGAATTGCCCGCTTTGCTGCAAATTGCTCATATAGAACTCATCACTGTACTGCTTTGAGACAGCTCCACTGGCCTGAACTGCCCAACCTCCTGACCTACAATCAGCTCTGCCTCTGTCATTCTATCTATTACCTCCCCAATAAGTGTCCTGCCCTCAAAAATGTAGTACAACATCATTCAGCCAAAAGGCCTCTTAGATCATCAAGCAAACTACTACTAGAAGTCACCAACAGCTGCAATAGCTTTGGAGATGCACTATATAGTAGTTCAGTGGCTAAAACTAGCATTCAAAACACATCATCCAAAGCCTCCTTTAAAGACCTCATCAGGCAACATCTCAAGCAAAGTTGGCAGTGCCATGATTGCTCCCCAGGCTAATGAAAATGGGTAACATATACATACTAAATCTAGAGCACTTGATAATAGTTTTCAATCTTACTCACAAACACTGGCTAATCTACAATGTATGTACTGTACCTGAGTACTATGTATGTATTCTACCTATGTTCCAAATTTCAGCTGTACACCACAAATATATTAATTACCTTTATTTTTAAATTAATATTTTTTTTTGTTTGTTCTCTCCACTGTAACTTTATGTGCTGCATACCACTGTAAAAACATGTCTCTTGTAATTTGTGTGTATACTGATCATGTCTAAATAACTACACGTGTCTGTAATTTTTCTTTGTGGAGCTTTTCTCCCTGGGCCTCTGCTGAAAAAGGGCCTATTCGGCTCAGTCACCCCCGGTTAACAAATGTAAAGTAAATAAATAAAATAAATAAGGAACTGAATGAGCTATGTAATGTCTGACTGACAATGTCTAGATTATATGTGATGTGTAATATTTGCAACTGACAATGTTCATTTACAAAAATATATGATTCCCTGTGCCATAAGTGATAATTCAATAAAGATGTTTTGTTAAAAACATGATTACAGCAGCAATAGGTCAGTCATTACATGCGATTGGCTCTTCTGTAATATTTAGTAAAGAAAGAATGAGCCGGTTTCAGGAACACAAACCACTATTTATTACTGTGAGCACTTTCGTAAGAGTAAATACTCCAACTTCTTCAGACAAACTCTGAAACCGTATTTGGAAAGAAACTGATATTACAACGAACATGAGGTTGATTGTCAGACACTTTTTCTCAGTTTCTAATCAGACTTATACTAAAACTTGTAGAAACATTCTAAACACCAACTGTTGCACATCACTTAGTAGTCTCTTCTGTAATATTGTTATCAGACCACTTTAAATAAATATATAGAAATATGTCAAAAAAAAGTATTTTATGAGATTTACAGCATGACCACCCTCCAATCACATCTACACAGGCTTTGTCAACAAGCTATAGCAGCAAGTCAAAAAAGGGAGGCCCTACAACTGAAGACAGGAACTATAGTCCATCAGCCTCGGCAGTACCGTGTAAGAGGTTAGTGCTACTGACCCATGAGCCTGGAACAAGGTTAGTGCTACTGACTCATCAGCCTGGGGGGCAGTACTGTGTGCAAGGTAAGTGCTTCACACCCATCAGCCTGTGAACAAGGTTAGTGCTACTGACCCATCAGCCTGGGGGGCAGTACTGTGTACAAGGTTAGTGTTACTGACCCATGAGCCTGGAACAAGGTTAGTGCTACTGACCCATGAGCCTGGAACAAGGTTAGTGCTACTGACTCATGAGCCTGGAACAAGGTTAGTGCTACTGACTCATCAGCCTGTGAACAAGGTTAGTGCGACTGACCCATCAGCCTGGGGGGCAGTACTGTGTACAAGGTTAGTGCTACAGACCCATCAGCCTGAGAGCAGTGCTGTGTACAAGGTTAGTACTACTGACCCATGAGCCTGGAACAAGGTTAGTGCTACTGACTCATGAGCCTGTGAACAAGGTTAGTGCTACTGACTCATCAGCCTGGGGGGCAGTACTGTGTGCAAGGTAAGTGATTCACACCCATCAGCCTGTGAACAAGGTTAGTGCTACTGACCCATCAGCCTGGGGGGCAGTACTGTGTACAAGGTTAGTGTTACAGACCCATCACCCTGGGCAGTATCATATACAAGGTTAGTGCTACAGACGCATCAGCCTGGGGGGAGTACTGTGTACAAGGTTAGTGCTACACACCCATCAGCCTGTGTAAAAGGATAGTGCTACAGACCCATCAGCCTGTGAACAAGGTTAGTGCTACTGACCCATCAGCCTGGGGGGCAGTACTGTGTACAAGGTTAGTGCTACAGACCCATCAGCCTGGGCAGTATCATGTACAAGGTTAGTGCTACAGACCCATCAGCCTGTGAACAAGGTTAGTGCTACTGACCCATCAGCCTGGGGGGAGTACTGTGTACAAGGTTAGTGCTACACACCCATCAGCCTGTGTAAAAGGATAGTGCTACAGACCCATCAGCCTGTGTAGAAGTTTAGTTCTACTGACCCATCAGCCTGGGGGGCAGTACTGTGTACAAGGTTAGTTCTACAGACCCATCACCCTGGGCAGTACTGTGTACAAGGTTAGTACTACAGACCCATCAGCCTGGGTAGTATCGTGTACAAGGTTAGTGCTACAGACCCATCACCCTGTGCAGTACTGTGTACAAGGTTATTGCTACAGACAAATCAGCCTGTCAACAAGGTTAGTGCTACAGACCCATCAGCCTGTGTACAAGGTTAGTGCTACAGACCCATCAGCCTGGGCAGTACTGTGTACAAGGTTAGTGCTACAGACCCATCAGCCTTGGCAGTACTGTGTACAAGGTTAGTGCAGTGCTACAGACCCATCAGCCTGTGTACAAGGTTAGTGCTACAGACCCATCAGCCTGGGCAGTACTGTGTACAAGGTTAGTGCTACAGACCCATCAGCCTGTGTACAAGGTTAGTGCTACAGACCCATAGTGCTACAGACCCATCAGCCTGGGCAGTACTGTGTACAAGGTTAGTGCTACAGACCCATCAGCCTGGGCAGTACTGTGTACAAGGTTAGTGCTACAGACCCATCAGCCTGTGTACAAGGTTAGTGCTACAGACCCATCAGCCTGTGTACAAGGTTAGTGCTACAGACCCATCAGCCTGGGCAGTACTGTGTACAAGGTTAGTGCTACAGACCCATTAGCCTGTGTACAAGGTTAATGCTACAGACCCATTACCCTGGGCAGTATCCTGTACAAGGTTAGTGCTACAGACCCATCAGCCTGTGGGGCAATATTGTGTACAAGGTTAGTACTACAGACCCATCAGCCTGGGCAGTACTGTGTACAAGGTTAGTGCTACAGACCCATCAGCCTGTGTACAAGGTTAGTGCTACAGACCCATCAGCCTGGGCAGTACTGTGTACAAGGTTAGTGCTACAGACCCATCAGCCTGGGCAGTACTGTGTACAAGGTTAGTGCTACAGACCCATCAGCCTGGGCAGTACTGTGTACAAGGTTAGTGCTACAGACCCATCAGCCTGGGCAGTACTGTGTACAAGGTTAGTGCTACAGACCCATCAGCCTGTGTACAAGGTTAGTGCTACAGACCCATCAGCCTGGGCAGTACTGTGTACAAGGTTAGTGCTACAGACCCATCAGCCTGTGTACAAGGTTAGTGCTACAGACCCATCAGCCTGGGCAGTACTGTGTACAAGGTTAGTGCTACAGACCCATCAGCCTGGGCAGTACTGTGTACAAGGTTAGTGCTACAGACCCATCAGCCTGGGCAGTACTGTGTACAAGGTTAGTGCTACAGACCCATCAGCCTGGGC
This sequence comes from Protopterus annectens, assembly GCF_019279795.1. Taxonomy (NCBI): domain Eukaryota; kingdom Metazoa; phylum Chordata; order Ceratodontiformes; family Protopteridae; genus Protopterus; species Protopterus annectens. Next base: position 310,410,396 of record NC_056744.1, read on the forward strand.
AGTACTGTGTACAAGGTTAGTGCTACAGACCCATCAGCCTGGGCAGTACTGTGTACAAGGTTAGTGCTACAGACCCATCAGCCTGGGCAGTACTGTGTACAAGGTTAGTGCTACAGACCCATCAGCCTGTGTACAAGGTTAGTGCTACAGACCCATCAGCCTGGGCAGTACTGTGTACAAGGTTAGTGCTACAGACCCATCAGCCTGGGCAGTACTGTGTACAAGGTTAGTGCTACAGACCCATCAGCCTGGGCAGTACTGTGTACAAGGTTAGTGCTACAGACCCATCAGCCTGGGGGGCAGTACTGTGTACAAGGTTAGTGCTACAGACCCATCAGCCTGGGCAGTACTGTACAAGGTTAGTGCTACAGACCCATCAGCCTGGGCAGTACTGTGTACAAGGTTAGTGCTACAGACCCATCAGCCTGGGCAGTACTGTGTACAAGGTTAGTGCTACAGACCCATCAGCCTGGGCAGTACTGTGTACAAGGTTAGTGCTACAGACCCATCAGCCTGGGTAGTATTGTGTACAAGGTTAGTACTACAGACCCATCAGCCTGGACAGTATCGTGTACAAGGTTAGTACTACAGATGCATCAGCCTTGGGGAGAGTACTGTGTACAAGGTTAGTGCTACAGACCCATCAGCCTGGGAAGTACTGTGCACAAGGTTAGTGCTACTGACCCATCAGCCTGGGCAGTACTGTGTACAAGGTTAGTGCTACAGACCCATCAGCCTGGGCAGTACTGTGTACAAGGTTAGTGCTAAAGACCCATCAGCCTGGGCAGTATTGTGTACAAGGTTAGTTCTACAGACCCACCAGCCTGGGCAGTACTGTGTATAAGGTTAGTGCTAAAGACCCATCAGCCTGGGCAGTACTGTGTACAAGGTTAGTGCTACAGACCCATCAGCCTGGGCAGTACTGTGTACAAGGTTAGTGCTACAGACCCATCAGCCTGGGTAGTACTGTGTACAAGGTTAGTGCTACAGACCCATCAGCCTGGGCAGTACTGTGTACAATGTTAGTGCTACAGACCCAACAGCCTGGGCAGTACTGTGTACAAGGTTAGTGCTACTGACCCATCCATCTGGGCAGTTCTTTGTACAAGGTCAGTGCTACAGGCCCATCACCCTGGGCAATACTGTGAACAAGGTTAGTGCTACAGATCCATCAGCCTAGGCAGTACTGTGTACAAGGTTAGTATTAAAGGCCCATCAGCCTGGACAGTACTGTGTACAAGGTTAGTGCTACAGACCCATCAGCCTGGGGGGCAGTACTGTGTACAAGGTTAGTGCTACAGACCCATCAGGCTGGGCAGTATCGTGTACAAGGCTAGTGCTACATACCCATCAGCCTGGAAGGCAGTACTGTATACAAGGTTAGTGCTACAGACTCATCAGCCTGGGCAGTACTGTGTACAAGGTAAGTGCTACAGACCCATCACCCAGAACAGTACTGTGTACAAGCTTAGTGCTACAGACCCATCAACCTGGGCAGTACTGTGTACATGGTTAGTGCTATAGACCCATGAGCCTGGGCAGTACTGTGTACACGGTTAGTGCTACAGACCCATCAGCCTGGGCAGTACTGTGTACAAGGTTAGTGCTACAGACCCATCAGCCTGGGCAGTATTGTGTACAAGGTTAGTGCTACAGACCCATCACCCTAGGCAGTACTGTGTACAAGGTTAGTGCTACAGACCCATCAGCCTGGGCAGTACTGTGTACAAGGTTAGTGCTACTGACCCATCAGCCTGGGCAGTACTGTGTACAAGGTTAGTGCTACAGACCCATCAGCCTGGGCAGTACTGTGTACAAGGTTAGTGCTACAGACCCATCAGCCTGGGCAGTACTGTGTACAAGGTTAGTGCTACACACCCATCAGCCATGGCAGTACTGTATACAAGGTTAGTGCTACAGACCCGTCAGCCTGGGCAGTACTGTGAACAAGGTTAGTGCTACAGACCCATTAGCCTGGGGGGCAGTACTGTGTACATGGTTAGTGCTACAGACCCATACTGTGTACAATGTTAGTGCTACAGACCCATCACCCTGGGCAGTACTGTGTACAAGGTTAGTGCTACAGACCCATCAGCTTGGGCAGTACTGTTTACAAAGTTAGTGCTACAGACCCATCAGCCTGGCCAGTACTGTGTACAAGGTTAGTGGTACGGACCCATCAGCCTGGGCAGTACTGTGTACAAGGTTAGTACAACAGACCCATCAGCCTGGGCAGTACTGTATACAAGGTTAGTGCTACAGACTCATCAGCCTGGTCAGTACTGTGTACAAGGTAAGTGCTACAGACCCATCACCCAGAACAGTTACTGTGTACAATCTTAGTGCTACAGACCCATCAACCTGGGCAGTACTGTGTATATGGTTAGTGCTATAGACCCATCAGCCTGGGCAGAACTGTGTACAAGGTTAGTGCTACAGACCCATCAGCCTGGGCAGTACTGTGTACAAGGTTAGTGCTACAGACCCATCAGCCTGGGCAGTACTGTGTACAAGGTTAGTGCTACAGACCCATCAGCCTGGGCAGTACTGTGTACAAGGTTAGTGCTACAGACCCATCAGCCTGGGCAGTACTGTGTACAAGGTTAGTGCTACAGACCCATCAGCCTGGGCAGTACTGTGTACAAGGTTAGTGCTACAGACCCATCAGCCTGGGCAGTATCGTGTACAAGGTTAGTGCTACAGACCCATCAGCCTGGGCAGTACTGTGTACAAGGTTAGTGCTACAGACCCATCAGCCTGGGCAGTACTGTGTACAAGGTTAGTGCTACAGACCCATCAGCCTGGGCAGTACTGTGTACAAGGTTAGTGCTACAGACCCATCAGCCTGGGCAGTACTGTGTACAAGGTTAGTGCTACAGACCCATCAGCCTGTGTACAAGGTTAGTGCTACAGACCCATCAGCCTGGGCAGTACTGTGTACAAGGTTAGTGCTACAGACCCATCAGCCTGGGCAGTACTGTGTACAAGGTTAGTGCTACAGACCCATCAGCCTGTGTACAAGGTTAGTGCTACAGACCCATCAGCCTGGGCAGTACTGTGTACAAGGTTAGTGCTACAGACCCATCAGCCTGGGCAGTACTGTGTACAAGGTTAGTGCTACAGACCCATCAGCCTAGGCAGTACTGTGTACAAGGTTAGTGCTACAGACCCATCAGCCTGGGCAGTACTGTGTACAAGGTTAGTGCTACAGACCCATCACCCTGGGCAGTACTGTGTACAAGGTTAGTGCTACAGACCCATCAGCCTGGGCAGTACTGTGTACAAGGTTAGTGCTACAGACCCATCACCCTGGGCAGTACTGTGTACAAGGTTAGTGCTACAGACCCATCAGCCTGGGCAGTACTGTGTACAAGGTTAGTGCTACAGACCCATCACCCTGGGCAGTACTGTGTACAAGGTTAGTGCTACAGACCCATCAGCCTGGGCAGTACTGTGTACAAGGTTAGTGCTACAGACCCATCAGCCTGGGCAGTACTGTGTACAAGGTTAGTGCTACAGACCCATCAGCCTGGGCAGTACTGTGTACAAGGTTAGTGCTACAGACCCATCAGCCTGTGTACAAGGTTAGTGCTACAGACCCATCAGCCTGGGCAGTACTGTGTACAAGGTTAGTGCTACAGACCCATCAGCCTGGGCAGTACTGTGTACAAGGTTAGTGCTACAGACCCATCAGCCTGGGCAGTACTGTGTACAAGGTTAGTGCTACAGACCCATCACCCTGGGCAGTACTGTGTACAAGGTTAGTGCTACAGACCCATCAGCCTGGGCAGTACTGTGTACAAGGTTAGTGCTACAGACCCATCAGCCTGGAAGGCAGTACTGTATACAAGGTTAGTGCTACAGACTCATCAGCCTGGGCAGTACTGTGTACAAGGTAAGTGCTACAGACCCATCAGCCTGGGCAGTACTGTGTACAAGGTTAGTGCTACAGACCCATCAGCCTGGGCAGTACTGTGTACAAGGTTAGTGCTACAGACTCATCAGCCTGGGCAGTACTGTGTACAAGGTAAGTGCTACAGACCCATCACCCAGAACAGTACTGTGTACAAGCTTAGTGCTACAGACCCATCAACCTGGGCAGTACTGTGTACATGGTTAGTGCTATAGACCCATGAGCCTGGGCAGTACTGTGTACACGGTTAGTGCTACAGACCCATCAGCCTGGGAGGCAGTACTGTGTACAGGGTTAGTGCTACAGATCCATCACCCTGGGCAGTACTGTGTACAAGCTTAGTGCTACAGACCCATCAGCCTGGGCAGTACTGTTTACAAGGTTAGTACTACTGACCCATCAGCCTGGGCAGTACTGTGTACAAGGTTAGTGCTACAGACCCATCAGCCTGGGCAGTACTGTGTACAAGGTTAGTGCTACAGACCCATCAGCCTGGGAGGCAATACTGTGTACAGGGTTAGTGCTATAGACCCATCACCCTTGGCAGTACTGTGTACAAGGTTAGTGCTACAGACCCATCACCCTGGGCAGTACTGTGTACAAGGTTAGTGCTACAGACCCATCAGCCTGGGCAGTACTGTGTACAAGGTTAGTGCTACAGACCCATCAGCCTGGGCAGTACTGTGTACAAGGTTAGTGCTACAGACCCATCAGCCTGGGCAGTACTGTGTACAAGGTTAGTGCTACAGACCCATCAGCCTGGGCAGTACTGTGTACAAGGTTAGTGCTACAGACCCATCAGCCTGTGTACAAGGTTAGTGCTACAGACCCATCAGCCTGGGCAGTATTGTGTACAAGGTTAGTGCTACAGACCCATCAGCCTGGGCAGTACTGGGTACAAGGTTAATGCTACACACCCATCAGCCTGGGCAGTACTGTGTACAAGGTTAGTGCTACAGACCCATCAGCCTTGGCAGTACTGTGTACAAGGTTAGTGCTACAGACCCATCAGCCTGGGCAGTACTGTGTACAAGGTTAGTGCTACAGACCCATCAGCCTGGGAGGCAGTACTGTGTACAAGGTTAGTGCTATAGACCCATCAGCCTGGAGGCAGTACTGTGTACAAGGTTAGTGCTACAGATCCATCAGCCTGGGAGGCAGTACTGTGTACAAGGTTAGTGCTACAGACCCATCAGCTTGGAAAGTACCGTGTACAAGGTTAGTGCTACAGACCCATCATCCTGGGCAGTACTGTGTACAAGGTTAGTGCTACAGACCCATCAGCCTGGGCAGTACTGTGTACAAGGTTAGTGCTACAGACCCATTAGCCTGCACAGTACTGTGTACAAGTTTAGTGCTACAGACCCATCAGCCTGGGGGGCAGTAGTGTGTACAAGGTTAGTGCTACAGACCCATCAGCCTGGGGGGCAGTACTGTGTACAAGGTTAGTGCTACATACCCACCAGCCTGGTGGGCAGTACTGTGTACAAGTTTAGTGCTACTGACCCATCAGCCTGGGGGGCAGTAGTGTGTACAAGGTTAGTGCTACAGACCCATCAGCCTGGGGGGCAGTACTGTGTACAAGGTTAGTGCTACAGACCCATCAGCCTGGGGGGCAGTACTGTGTGCAAGGTTAGTGCTACTGACCCATCAGCCTGGGGAGCAGTACTGTGTAAAAGCTTGGTGCTACAGACCCATCAGCCTGGGCAGTGCTGTGTACAAGGTTAGTGCTATAGACCTATCTCCCTGGGCAGTACTTTGTACAAGGTTAGTGCTACAGACCCATCAATCTGGGGGACAGTACTGTGTACAAGCAGAGTGCTACAGACCCATCAGCCTGGGCAGTACTGTGTAGAAGGTTAATGCTACAGACCCATTTCCCTGGGCAGAACTTTGTAGAAGGTTAGTGCTACAGACCCATCAGCCTGTGCAGTACTGTGTACAAGGTTAGTGCTACAGACCCATCAGCCTGGGCAGTACTGTGTACAAGGTTAGTGCTACAGACCCATCAGCCTGGGCAGTACTGTGTACAAGGTTAGTGCTACAGACCCATCAGCCTGGAAAGTACCGTGTACAAGGTTAGTGCTACAGACCCATCACCCTGGGCAGTACTGTGTAGAAGATCAGTGCTACTGACCCATCAGCCTGGGCAGTACTGTGTACAAGGTTAGTGCTACAGACCCATCAGCCTGTGTACAAGGTTAGTGCTACAGACCCATCAGCCTGGGCAGTACTGTGTACAAGGTTAGTGCTACAGACCCATCAGCCTGGGCAGTACTGTGTACAAGGTTAGTGCTACAGACCCATCAGCCTGGGCAGTACTGTGTACAAGGTTAGTGCTACAGACCCATCAGCCTGGGCAGTACTGTGTACAAGGTTAGTGCTACAGACCCATCACCCTGGGCAGTACTGTGTACAAGGTTAGTGCTACAGACCCATCACCCTGGGCAGTATTGTGTACAAGGTTAGTGCTACAGACCCATCAGGCTGGGCAGTACTGTGTACAAGGTTAGTGCTACAGACCCATCAGCCTGGGCAGTATCATGTACAAGGTTAGTGCTACAGACCCATCAGCCTGGGCAGTACTGTGTACAAGGTTAGTGCTACAGACCCATCAGCCTGGGTAGTATCTTGTACAAGGTTAGTTCTACAGACCCATCACCCTGAACAGTACTGTGTACAAGGTTAGTGCTACAGACCCATCATCTGGGCAGTACTGTGTACAAAGATAGTGCTACACACCCATCAGCCAGGCCAGTACTGTGTATAAGGTTAGTGCTACAGACCCATCAGCCTGGCAGTACTGTGTACAAGGTTAGTGCTACAGACCCATCAGCCTGGGCAGTACTGTGTACAAGGTTAGTGCTACAGACCCATCAGCCTGGGCAGTACTGTGTACAAGGATAATGCTACAGACTCATCAGCCTGGGAAGTACTGTGTACAAGGTAAGTGCTACAGACCCATCACCCAGAACAGTACTGTGTACAAGCTTAGTGCTACACACCCATCAACCTGGGCAGTACTGTGTACATGGTTAGTACTATAGACCTATCAGCCTGGGCAGTACTGTGTACAAGGTTAGTGCTACAGACCCATCATCGTGGGCAGTATCGTGTACAAGGTTAGTGCTACAGTCCCATCAGCCCGGGCAGTACTGTGTACAAGGTTTGTGCTACAGACTCATCAGCTTGGCAGGCAGTAGTGTGTATAAGGTTAGTGCTACAGACCCATCAGCCTTGGCAGTACTGTGTACAAGGTTAGTGCTACAGACCCATCAGCCTGGGCAGTACTGTGTACAAGGTTAGTGCTACAGACCCATCACCCTGGGCAGTACTGTGTACAAGGTTAGTGCTACAGACCCATCAGCCTGGGCAGTACTGTGTACAAGGTTAGTGCTACAGACCCATCAGCCTGGGGGGCAGTACTGTGTACAAGGTTAGTGCTACAGACCCATCAGCCTGGGCAGTACTGTGTACAAGGTTAGTGCTACAGACCCATCAGCCTGGCCAGTACTGTGTACAAGGTTAGTGCTACAGACCCATCAGCCTGGGCAGTATTGTGTACAAGGTTAGTGCTACAGACCCATCAGCCTGGGCAGTACTGTGTACAAGGTTAGTGCTACAGACCCATCAGCCTGGGAAGTACCGTGTACAAGGTTAGTGCTAATGACCCATCAGCCTGGGCAGTACTGTGTACAAGGTTAGTGCTACAGACCCATCAGCCTGGGCAGTACTGTGTACAAGGTTAGTGCTACAGACCCATCAGCCTGGGCAGTACTGTGTACAAGCTTAGTGCTACAGACCCATCAGCCTGGGCAGTACTGTGTACAAGGTTAGTGCTATAGACCCATCTCCCTGGGCAGTACTTTGTACAAGGTTAGTGCTACAGACCCATCAGCCTGGGCAGTACTGTGTACAAGGTTAGTGCTACAGACCCATCAGCCTGGGCAGTACTGTGTACAAGGTTAGTGCTACAGACCCATCAGCCTGGGCAGTACTGTGAACAAGGTTAGTGCTACAGACCCATCAGCCTGGGCAGTACTGTGTACAAGGTTAGTGCTACAGACCCATCAGCCTGGGCAGTACTGTGTGCAAGATTAGTGCTACAGACCCATCACCCTGGGCAGTACTGTGTACAAGGTTAGTGCTACACTCCCATCAGCCAGGCCAGTACTGTGTACAAGGTTAGTGCTACAGACCCATCACCCTGGGCAGTACTGTGTACAAGGTTAGTGCTACAGACCCATCAGCCTGGGCAGTACTGTGTACAAGGTTAGTGCTACAGACCCATCAGCCTGGGCAGTACTGTGTACAAGGTTAGTGCTACAGACCCATCAGCCTGGGCAGTACTGTGTACAAGGTTAGTGCTACAGACCCATCAGCCTGGGCAGTACTGTGTACAAGGTTAGTGCTACAGACCCATCAGCCTGGGCAGTACTGTGTACAAGGTTAGTGCTACAGACCCATCAGCCTGTGTACAAGGTTAGTGCTACAGACCCATCAGCCTGGGCAGTACTGTGTACAAGGTTAGTGCTACAGACCCATCAGCCTGGGCAGTACTGTGTATAAGATTAGTGCTACAGACCCATTAGCCTGGGGGCAGTACTGTGTACAAGGTTAGTGCTACAGACCCATCAGCCTGGGCAGTACTGTGTACAAGGTTAGTGCTACAGACCCATCACCCTGGGCAGTACAGTGTACAAGATCAGTGCTACAGACCCATCAACCTGGGCAGTACTGTGTACAATGTTAGTGCTACAGATCCATCAGTCTAGGCAGTACTGTGTTCAAGGTTAGTGCTACAGACCCATCAGCCTGGGAGCAGTACTTTGTACAAGGTTAGTGCTACAGACCCATCAGCCTGGGTAGTATTGTGTACAAGGTTAGTGCTACAGACCCATCAGCCTGGGCAGTACTGTGTACAAGGTTAGTGCTACAGACCCATCAGCCTGGGCAGTACTGTGTACAAGATTAGTGCTAAAGATCCATCACCCTAGGCAGTACTGTGTACAAGGTTAGTGCTACAGACCCATCAGCCTGGGCAGTACTGTTTACAAGGTTAGTACTACAGACCCATCAGCTTGGGGAGTACTGTGGGCAAGGTTAGTGCTACAGACCCATCAGCCTGGGCAGTATTGTATACAAGGTTAGTGTTACAGACCCAACAGCCTGGGGGGCAGTACTGTGTACAAGGTTAGTGATACAGACCCATCAGGCTGGGCAGTATCGTGTACAAGGCTAGTGCTACATACCCATCAGCCTAGAGGGCAGTACTGTATACAAGGTTAGTGCTACAGACTCATCAGCCTGGGCAGTACTGTGTACAAGGTAAGTGCTACAGACCCATCAGCCTGGGCAGTACTGTGTACACGGTTAGTGCTACAGACCCATCAGCCTGGGAGGCAGTACTGTGTACAGGGTTAGTGCTACAGATCCATCACCCTGGGCAGTACTGTGTACAAGCTTAGTGCTACAGACCCATCAGCCTGGGCAGTACTGTGTACAAGGTTAGTGCTACAGACCCATCATCCTGGGCAGTAATGTGTACAAGGTTAGTGCTACAGACCCATCAACCTGGGCAGTAATGTGTACAAGGTTAGTGCTACAGACCCATCACCCTGGGCAGTACTGTGTACAAGGTTAGTGCTACAGACCCATCAGCCTGGGCAGTACTGTGTACAAGGTTAGTGCTACAGACCCATCAGCCTGGGCAGTATTGTGTACAAGGTTAGTGCTACAGACCCATCAGCCTGGGCAGTACTGTGTACAAGGTTAGTGCTACAGACCCATCAGCCTGGGCAGTACTGTGTACAAGGTTAGTGCTACAGACCCATCAGCCTGGGCAGTACTGTGTACAAGGTTAGTGCTACAGACCCATCAGCCTGTGTACAAGGTTAGTGCTACAGACCCATCAGCCTGGGCAGTACTGTGTACAAGGTTAGTGCTACAGACCCATCAGCCTGGGCAGTACTTTGTACAAGGTTAGTGCTACAGACCCATCAGCCTAGGCAGTACTGTGTACAAGGTTAGTGCTAAAGACCCATCAGCCTGGGCAGTACTGTGTACAAGGTTAGTGCTACAGACCCATCAGCCTGGGCAGTACTGTGTACAAGGTTAGTACTACAGACCCATCAGCCTGGGCAGTACTGTGTACAAGGTTAGTGCTACAGACCCATCAGCCTGGGCAGTACTGTGTACAAGGTTAGTGCTACAGACCCATCAGCCTGGGCAGTACTGTGTACAAGGTTAGTGCTACAGACCCATCAGCCTGGGCAGTACTGTGTACAAGGTTAGTGCTACAGACCCATCAGCCTGTGTACAAGGTTAGTGCTACAGACCCATCAGCCTGGGCAGTACTGTGTACAAGGTTAGTGCTACAGACCCATCAGCCTGGGCAGTACTGTGTACAAGGTTAGTGCTACAGACCCATCAGCCTGGGCAGTACTGTGTACAAGGTTAGTGCTACAGACCCATCACCCTGGGCAGTACTGTGTACAAGGTTAGTGCTACAGACCCATCACCCTGGGCAGTACTGTGTACAAGGTTAGTGCTACAGACCCATCACCCTGGGCAGTACTGTGTACAAGGTTAGTGCTACAGACCCATCAGCCTGGGCAGTACTGTGTACAAGGTTAGTGCTACAGACCCATCAGCCTAGAGGGCAGTACTGTGTACAAGGTTAGTGCTACAGACCCATCAGCCTGGGCAGTACTGTGTACAAGGTTAGTGCTACAGACCCATCAGCCTGGGGTGCAGTACTGTGTACAAGGTTAGTGCTACAGACCCATCAGCCTGGGCAGTACTGTGTACAAGGTTAGTGCTACAGACCCATCAGCCTGGGCAGTACTGTGTACAAGGTTAGTGCTACAGACCCATCAGCCTGGGCAGTACTGTGTACAAGGTTAGTGCTACAGACCCATCAGCCTGTGTACAAGGTTAGTGCTACAGACCCATCAGCCTGGGCAGTACTGTGTACAAGGTTAGTGCTACAGACCCATCAGCCTGGGCAGTACTGTGTACAAGGTTAGTGCTACAGACCCATCAGCCTGGGCAGTACTGTGTACAAGGTTAGTGCTACAGACCCATCAGCCTGGGCAGTACTGTGTACAAGGTTAGTGCTACAGACCCATCAGCCTGGGCAGTACTGTGTACAAGGTTAGTGCTACAGACCCATCAGCCTGGGCAGTACTGTGTACAAGGTTAGTGCTACAGACCCATCAGCCTGGGCAGTATCATGTACAAGGTTAGTGCTACAGACCCATCAGCCTGGGCAGTACTGTGTACAAGGTTAGTGCTACAGACCCATCAGCCTGGGCAGTACTGTGTACAAGGTTAGTGCTACAGACCCATCAGCCTGGGCAGTACTGTGTACAAGGTTAGTGCTACAGACCCATCAGCCTGGGCAGTACTGTGTACAAGGTTAGTGCTACAGACCCATCAGCCTGGGCAGTACTGTGTACAAGGTTAGTGCTACAGACCCATCAGCCTGGGCAGTACTGTGTACAAGGTTAGTGCTACAGACCCATCAGCCTGGGAGGCAGTACTGTGTACAAGGTTAGTGCTACAGACTCATCAGCCTGGGCAGTACTGTGTACAAGGTTAGTGCTACAGACCCATCAGCCTGGGCAGTACTGTGTACAAGGTTAGTGCTACAGACCCATCAGCCTGGGCAGTACTGTGTACAAGCTTAGTGCTACACACCCATCAACCTGGGCAGTACTGTGTACATGGTTAGTACTATAGACCTATCAGCCTGGGCAGTACTGTGTACACGGTTAGTGCTACAGACCCATCAGCCTGGGGGGCAGTACTGTGTACAGGGTTAGTACTACAGATCCATCAGCCTGGAGGGCAGTACTGTGTACAAGGTTAGTGCTACAGACACATCAGCCTGGGGGGAGTACTGTGTACAAGGTTAGTGCTACACACCCATCAGCCTGGGAAGTACTGTGTACAAGGTTAGTGCTACAGACCCATCAGCCTGAGTAGTACTGTGTACAAGGTTAGTGCTACAGACCCATCAGCCTGGGCAGTACTGTGTACAAGGTTAGTGCTACAGACCCATCAGCCTGGGCAGTACTGTGTACAAGGTTAGTGCTACAGACCCATCAGCCTGGGCAGTACTGTGTACAAGGTTAGTGCTACAGACCCATCAGCCTGGGCAGTACTGTGTACAAGGTTAGTGCTACAGACCCATCAGCCTGGGCAGTACTGTGTACAAGGTTAGTGCTACAGACCCATCAGCCTGGGCAGTACTGTGTACAAGGTTAGTGCTACAGACCCATCAGCCTGGGGGGCAGTACTGTGTACAAGGTTAGTGCTACAGACCCATCAGCCTGGGCAGTACTGTGTACAAGGTTAGTGCTACAGACCCATCAGCCTGGGCAGTACTGTGTACAAGGTTAGTGCTACAGACCCATCAGCCTGGGCAGTACTGTGTACAAGGTTAGTGCTACAGACCCATCAGCCTGGGCAGTACTGTGTACAAGGTTAGTGCTACAGACCCATCAGCCTGGGCAGTACTGTGTACAAGGTTAGTGCTACAGACCCATCAGCCTCTGGGGCAGTACTGTGTACAAGGTTAGTGCTACAGACCCATCAGGCTGGGCAGTACTGTGTACAAGGTTAGTACTACAGACCCTTCACCCTGGGCAATACTGTGTACAAGCTTAATGCTACAGACCCATCAACCTGGGCAGTACTGTGTATATGGTTAGTGCTATAGACCCATCAGCCTGGGCAGAACTGTGTACACGGTTAGTGCTACAGACCCATCAGCCTGGGCAGTACTGTGTACAAGCTTAGTGCTACAGACCCATCAGCCTGGGCAGTATCGTGTAAAAGATTAGTGCTACAGACCCATCTGCCAGGCCAGTACTGTGTACAAGGTTAGTGCTACAGACCCATCAGCCTGGGTAGTATCCTGTACAAGGTTAGTGCTACAGACCCATCAGCCTGGGCAGTACTGTGTACAAGGTTAGTGCTACAGACCCATCAGCCTGGGCAGTACTGTGTACAAGGTTAGTGCTACAGACCATTACCCTGGGCAGTATCCTGTACAAGGTTAGTGCTACAGACCCATCAGCCTGGGCAGTACTGTGTACAAGGTTAGTACTACAGACCCATCAGCCTGGGCAGTACTGTGTACAAGGTTAGTGCTACAGACCCATCAGCCTGGGCAGTGTTGTGTACACGGTTAGTGCTACAGACCCATCACCCTGGGCAGTATAGTGTACAATATTAGTGCTACACACCCATCAGCCTGGGCAGTACTGTGTACAAGGTTAGTGCTACAGACCCATCACCCTGGGCAGTACTGTGTACAAGGTTAGTGCTACAGACCCATCAGCCTGGGCAGTACTGTGTACAAGGTTAGTGCTACAGACCCATCTCCCTGGGCAGTACTTTGTACAAGGTTAGTGCTACAGACCCATCACCCTGGGCAGTACTGTGTACAAGGTTAGTGCTACAGACCCATCAGCCTGAGTAGTACTGTGTACAAGGTTAGTGCTACAGACCCATCAGCTTGGGTAGTACTGTGGGCAAGGTTAGTGCTACAGACCCATCAGCCTGGGCAGTATTTTGTACAAGGTTAGTGCTACAGACCCATCAGCCTGGGCAGTATCATGTATAAGGTTAGTGCTACAGACCCATCAGCCTGGGCAGTACTGTGTACAAGGTTAGTGCTACAGACCAATCAGCCTGGGCAGTACTGTGTACAAGATCAGTGCTACAGACCCTTCAGCCTGGGCAGTACTGTGTACAAGGTTAGTGCTACAGACCCATCACCCTGGGCAGTACTGTGTACAAGGTTAGTGCTACAGACCCATCAGCCTGGGCAGTACTGTGTACAAGGTTAGTGCTACAGACCCATCAGCCTGGGCAGTATTGTGTACAAGGTTAGTGCTACAGACCCATCAGCCATGGCAGTACTTTGTACAAGGTTAGTGCTACAGACCCATCAGCCTGGGCAGTACTGTGTACAAGGTTAGTGCTACTGACCCATCAGCCTGGGCAGTACTGTGTACAAGTTTAGTGCTACAGACCCATCAGCCTGGGCAGTATTGTGTACAAGGTTAGTGCTACAGACCCATCAGCCTGGGCAGTACTGTGTACAAGGTTAGTACTACAGACCCATCAGCCTGGGCAGTACTGTGTACAAGGTTAGTGCTACAGACCCATCAGCCTGGGCAGTACTGTGTACAAGGTTAGTGCTACAGACCCGTCAGCCTGTACTGTGTACAAGGTTAGTGCTACAGACCCATCACCCTGGGCAGTACTGTGTACAAGGTTAGTGCTACAGACCCATCAGCCTGGGCAGTACTGTGTACAAGGTTAGTGCTACAGACCCATCAGCCTGGGGGGCAGTACTGTGTACAAGGTTAGTGCTACAGACCCATCAGCCTGGGCAGTATCGTGTACAAGGTTAGTGCTACAGACCCATCAGCCTGGGGGCAGTACTGTGTACAAGGTTAGTGCTACAGACCCATCAGCCTGGGCAGTACTGTGTACAAGGTTAGTGCTACAGACCCATCAGCCTGGGCAGTACTGTGTACAAGGTTAGTGCTACAGACCCATCAGCCTGGGCAGTACTGTGTACAAGGTTAGTGCTACAGACCCATCACCCTGGGCAGTACTGTGTACAAGGTTAGTGCTACAGACCCATCAGCCTGGGCAGTACTGTGTACAAGGTTAGTGCTACAGACCCATCAGCCTGTGTACAAGGTTAGTGCTACAGACCCATCAGCCTGGGCAGTACTGTGTACAAGGTTAGTGCTACAGACCCATCATCCTGGGGGGAGTACTGTATACAAGGTTACTGCTACATACCAACCAGCCTGGTGGGCAGTACTGTGTACAAGTTTAGTGCTACTGACCCATCAGCCTGGGGGGCAGTACTGTGTACAAGGTTAGTGCTACAGACCCATCAGCCTGGGCAGTACTGTGTACAAGGTTAGTGCTACAGACCCATCACCCTGGGCAGTACTGTGTACAAGGTTAGTGCTACAGACCCATCAGCCTGGGCAGTACTGTGTACAAGGTTAGTGCTACAGACCCATCAGCCTGGGCAGTACTGTGTACAAGGTTAGTGCTACAGACCCATCACCCTGGGCAGTACTGTGTACAAGGTTAGTGCTACAGACCCATCAGGCTGGGCAGTATCATGTACAAGGTTAGTGCTACAGACCCATCAGCCTGGGGGCAGTACTGTGTACAAGGTTAGTGCTACAGACCCATCAGCCTGGGCAGTACTGTGTACAAGGTTAGTGCTACAGACCCATCAGCCTGGGCAGTACTGTGTACAAGGTTAGTGCTACAGACCCATCAGCCTGGGCAGTACTGTGTACAAGGTTAGTGCTACAGACCCATCAGCCTGGGCAGTACTGTGTACAAGGTTAGTGCTACAGATTCATCAGCCTGGGCAGTACTGTGTACAAGGTTAGTGCTACAGACCCATCAGCCTGGGCAGTACTGTGTACAAGGTTAGTGCTACAGACCCATCAGCCTGGGGGCAGTACTGTGTACAAGGTTAGTGCTACAGACCCATCAGCCTGGGCAGTACTGTGTACAAGGTTAGTGCTACAGACCCATCAGCCTGGGCAGTACTGTGTACAAGGTTAGTGCTACAGACCCATCACCCTGGGCAGTACTGTGTACAAGGTTAGTGCTACAGACCCATCAGCCTGGCAGTACTGTTTACAAGGTTAGTGCTACAGACCCATCAGCCTGGGCAGTACTGTGTACAAGGTTAGTGCTACAGACCCATCAGCCTGTGTACAAGGTTAGTGCTACAGACCCATCAGCCTGGGGGGCAGTACTGTGTACAAGGTTAGTGCTACAGACCCATCAGCCTGGGCAGTACTGTGTACAAGGTTAGTGCTACAGACCCATCAGCCTGGGCAGTACTGTGTACAAGGTTAGTGCTACAGACCCATCAGCCTGTGTACAAGGTTAGTGCTACAGACCCATCAGCCTGGGCAGTACTGTGTACAAGGTTAGTGCTACAGACCCATCAGCCTGGGCAGTATTGTGTACAAGGTTAGTGCTACAGACCCATCAGCCTGGGCAGTACTGTGTACAAGGTTAGTGCTACAGACCCATCAGCCTGGGCAGTATCATGTACAAGGTTAGTGCTACAGACCCATCACCCTGGGCAGTACTGTGTGCAAGGTTAGTGCTACAGACCCATCAGCCTGGGTAGTACTGTGTCCAAGGTTAGTGCTACAGACCCATCAGCCTGGGCAGTACTGTGTACAAGGTTAGTGCTACAGACCCATCAGCTTGGGCAGTACTCTGTGCAAGGTTAGTGCTACAGACCCATCAGGCTGGGCTGTATCATGTACAAAGTTAGTGAAATAGACCCATCACCCTGGGCAGTACTGTGTACAAGGCCAGTACTAAAGACCCATAAGCCAGGGCAGTACAGTGTACAAGGTCAGTGCTACAGGCCCATCAACCTGGGCAGTACTGTGTACAAGGTTATTGCTACAGACCCATCACCCTGGGCAGTATCATGTACAATGTTAGTGCTACAGACCCATCACCCTGGGCAGTATCATGTACAATGTTAGTGCTACACACCATCACCCTGGGCAGTACTGTGTGCCAGGTTATCGCTACAGACCCATCAGCCTGGGTAGTACTGTGTCCAAGGTTAGTGCTACAGACCCATCAGCCTGGGCAGTATTGTGTACAAGGTTAGTGCTACAGACCCATCAGCCTGGGCAGTATTGTGTACAAGGTTAGTGCTACAGACCCATCAGCCTGGGCAGTACTGTGTACAAGGTTAGTGCTACAGACCCATCAGTCTGGGCAGTACTGTGTACAAGGTTAGTGTTTCAGACCCATCAGTCTGTGTACAAGCTTAGTGCTACAG
This sequence comes from Protopterus annectens, assembly GCF_019279795.1. Taxonomy (NCBI): domain Eukaryota; kingdom Metazoa; phylum Chordata; order Ceratodontiformes; family Protopteridae; genus Protopterus; species Protopterus annectens. The sequence goes on from NC_056744.1 coordinate 310,427,186, forward strand.
ACCCATCAGCCTGGGCAGTGCTGTGTACAAGGTTAGTGCTACAGACCCATCTCCAATTGTAAAAGGTTAGTGCTACAGACCCATCAGGCTGGGCAGTATCGTATACAAGGTTAGTGCTACAGACCCATCAGTCTGGGCAGTACTGTGTACAAGATCAGTGCTACAGACCCTTCAGCCTGGGCAGTACTGTGTACAAGGTTAGTGCTACAGATCCATCAGTCTGTGCAGTATCAGGTACAAGATTAGTGCTACAGACCCATCACCCTGTGTACAAGGTTAGTGCTACAGACCCATCACCCTGTGTACAAGGTTAGTGCTACAGACCCATCAGCCTGGGGGGCAGTACTGTATACAAGGTTTGTGCTACAGACCCTTCAGCCTGGTGGAGCAGTACTGTGTACAAGGTTAGTGCTACAGACCCATTGGCCTGGGGGGCAGTACTGTGTACAAGGTTAGTGCTACAGACCCATCAGCTTGGCAGGCAGTACTGTGTATAAGGTTAGTGCTACTGACCCATCAGCCTGGGGACAGTACTGTGTAGAAGGTTAGTGCTACAGACCCATCTCCCTGGACACTACATTGTACAAGGTTAGTGCTACAGACCCATCAGCCTGGGCAGTAACGTGTACAAGGTTAGTGCTACAGACCCATCACCCTAGACAGTACTGTGTACAAGGTTAATGCTACAGACCCATTTCCCTGGGCAGAACTTTGTAGAAAGTTAGTGCTACAGACCCATCAGCCTGTGTACAAGGTTAGTGCTACAGACCCATCAGCCTGGGCAGTACTGTTTACAAGGATAGTGCTACAGACCCATCAGCCTGGGACATATCGTGTACAAGGTTAGTGCTACTGACCCATCAGCCTGGAGGGCAGTACTGTGTACAAGGTTAGTACTACAGACCGATCAGCCTGGGGGGGCAGTACTGTATACAAGGTTTGTGCTACAGACCCTTCAGCCTGGTGGAGCAGTACTGTGTACAAGGTTAGTGCTACAGACCCATTGGCCTGGGGGGCAGTACTGTGGACAAGGTTTGTGCTACAGACCCATCAGCTTGGCAGGTGGTACTGTGTATAAGGTTAGTGCTACTGACCCATCAGCCTGGACACTACTTTGTACAAGGTTAGTGCTACAGACCCATCAGCCTGGGCAGTAACGTGTACAACGTTTGTGCTACAGACCCATCACCCTAGACAGTACTGTGTATAAGGTTAATGCTACAGACCCATTTCCCTGGGCAGAACTTTGTACAAAGTTAGTGCTACAGATCCATCAACGTGTGTACATGGTTAGTGCTACAGACCCATCAGCCTGGGCAGTACTGTGTACAAGGATAGTGCTACAGACCCATCAGCCTGGGACATATCGTGTACAAGGTTAGTGCTACTGACCTATCAGCCTGGAGGGCAGTACTGTGTACAAGGTTAGTACTACAGACCCATCAGCCTGGGGGGAGTACTGTGTACAAGGTTAGTGCTACACACCCATCAGCCTGTGTAAAAGGATAGAGCTACAGACCCATCACCCTGGGCAGTATCGTGTACAAGGTTAGTGCTACAGACCCATCACCCTGGGCAGTATTGTGTAAAAGGTTAGTGCTACAGACCCTTCAGCCTGTGTACAAGGTTAGTGCTACAGACCCATCAGCCTGTGTACAAGGTTAGTGCTACAGACCCATCACCCTGGGCAGTATCGTGTACAAGGTTAGTGTTACAGACCCATCAGCCTGTGTACAGGGTTAGTGCTACAGACCCATCAGCCTGTGAACAGGGTTAGTGCTACAGACCCATCAGCCTGGGGGGTAGTACTGTGTACAAGGTTAGTGCTACAGACCCATCAGCCTGGGCAGTATCGTGTACAAGGTTAGTGCTACAGACCAATCACCCTGGGCAGTATCATGTACAATGTTAGTGCTACACACCATCACCCTGAGCAGTACTGTGTGCCAGGTTAGTGCTACAGACCCATCAGCCTGGGCAGTATTGTGTACAAGGTTAGTGCTACAGACCCAACAGCCTGGGCAGTATTGTGTATGAGGTTAGTGCTACAGACCCATCTCCCTGTGTAAAAGGTTAGTGCTACAGACTCATCGGGCAGGGCATTATGGTAGACAAGGTTAGTGCTTCATCCTGTGTACAAAGTTAGTGCTACAGACCCATCACCCTGTGTACAAGGTTAGTGCTACAGACCCATCAGCCTGGGGGGTAGTACTTTATACAATGTTAGTGCAACAGACCTTGAAATACAGTAGTGATAGTACCCAGTTTCAGACCACAAACGAAGTTACACCAAAACCAGTTTATTTGATAAAACTTTCGGGTCTACACCCTTCATCAGTATAATTTTACAACAGAAATGAGACATTTAAGTAGGAGAATCAATTAAACAAATGCTTCAGCCCAACCCACTCACTCACTTAACTAAAATTATTTAAAAGGGCAACCCCATACACACAAGAGAATTTTTATATATACATACAAGGAATTTAAATCAACTTTAAATATATCTTAAAAATAGCTTAAAAATATATGCACATATATACATACATACAACACATACATGCATGATTCACATTATTCAAATAAATTAATTTAAACATATATTTATACCTAAAAAATATATAATTATTATAATAATGCCCTCTTACTATAGCTAACAGCTTCATAATTTTTCTCTTTGCTTCTTCACTAATAAGGGTTTTAAGTTCACAGCATTATTCAAACCTGGACTCATGTCTGCTTGAAGCCTAATGATCCATTCCAATTCCTTTAATTCTAGGAGATTATTAATGTCTCCCTTTCTTATACTAATATTGACTGCTGCCAATACCCTAAATTTAAATATATGATTACTTCCTTCTTCCATAATGTGCTTACTTAAAGCATTAGTTTGTAGCTTTCTTCTAATGTCTGACTTGTGTTCTATTATCCTTTCTTTGAGTTTTCTAATAGTTTTGCCTACATAAAATGAAGTGCAAGCTAAACACGATGCTAACTATACAATTTTTTCTACATTGCATGTGGTCAGTGTATTTACTTTATAAATCTGTCCATCAGTAGGATGTTCAAAATAATCTCTACCCTCAAATAAATCATTGCAGCATGAACAATTATAACATTTCCTTGTGCCTATCTCTTTCTGAGTTGTAGGTTTACTCTTGAAATCTTTATAACAAAGCTTTTGTTTTAAAGTTTCAGCACGTCTATATACCAAAGAAGGTTTACTTCCCACTAGATTGAATTTCAGGCATAGCTAGCAGTATAGGCCAGTTTTTTCTTAGTATAGCATTCACATTATATGTATTAAGGTTATAGGTAGTTATATACCTTACATATTCCTTACCTTTATGCACTTTATCCTTTTCAGATGTTATACCTCCTAACAATATAGGTTTATAGTGTCCTTCTCTTTCTATTATAACTTTATTTAACTCCTGCTCAATAAGTTCTAGGGGGTATCCACTTGCTTGGAACTCTTGAGCTATGCTGTTAGCTTGCTCAGTAAAATTACCATCATCTGTGTTTAACTTACACAGTCTAATAAATTGTGATTTCATAACACCTTTGTAAATATGAGGTGCATGCGTACTATTCTTAGTTATATATCTTAAAGAGTCAACCTCTTTCCTCTATACCTTTGATGTTATTTTGTTATTATTTTTTGAAAGTGTTACATCCAGGAAGTTAATACTATCCTTAGAAGCTTCTAGTTTAAATCTCAAAATCAGTCAAACTATTTAAGTATTGCACATATTCCTCAAGTTCTATTAGTGTACCTTTCCATAACAAAAAACAGTCATCGACAAATCTTTTGTAAAAAACTACCATCTGATTTAAAGGGTTGTCATTATGCATTAGCACTTCTTTCTCCCATTCATATAGTACTAAATTGGCATAAGTATTTGCCACTGATGTACCCATCGCAACACCTTTAAGCTGTAGAAATAGTTTCTGATCAAAAATAAATACATTGTGCATCAATACTACTTCTAAAAGTGCACATAAATTTTCTATTTCCCTACTGTGCATTTTTATTTCATTATTTAGAAAATTCCTTACTGCATTAACCCCATATTCATTAGGGATAACAGTAAATAGGGATGTAATATCTAAAGTAACCATAATACAATTGTCCATATTATTTTCAGACTGCCATTTATACAGGCATTCCAGGAAGTCATCAGTATTTTTTAACACTGTATTAGAAGTTTTTAAATACTTCCCTAGCATATTCTGTAGATATTTGGAAATGGGTTCTGTTATCCATCCACCACCTGAGACTATAGGCCTCAGGGGTGGATTTAGCAGATCTTTATGTATTTTGGGGTTACCATAAATTTGAGGTATTCTAGGGCATGAAACAGTCAGATAATTAAACAATTCCAGACTAATGTCATTTGTTAATTGTAAATCATAAATCATCATGTTAACATCAGCTATAACTTTCTGCACTTGGACATATGGAATTTCTTTAAAAGTTCCCTCATCATTCAAGATCTCATAGAATTTTTCATAATAATAATCTCTTTTCATGATCACACACATCTCTTTAAGATATATAACTAAGAATAGTACGCATGCACCTCATATTTACAAAGGTGTTATGAAATCACAATTTATTAGACTGTGTAAGTTAAACACAGATGATGGTAATTTTACTGAGCAAGCTAACAGCATAGCTCAAGAGTTCCACGCAAGTGGATATCCCCTAGAACTTATTGAGCAGGAGTTAAATAAAGTTATAATAGAAAGAGAAGGACACTATAAACCTATATTGTTAGGAGGTATGACATCTGAAAAGGATAAAGTGCATAAAGGTAAGGAATATGTAAGATATATAACTACCTATAACCTTAATACATATAATGTGAATGCTATACTAAGAAAAAACTGGCCTATACTGCTAGCTATGCCTGAAATTCAATCTAGTGGAAAGTAAACCTTCTTTGGTATATAGACGTGCTGAAACTTTAAAACAAAAGCTTTGTTATAAAGATTTCAAGAGTAAACCTACAACTCAGAAAGAGATAGGCACAAGGAAATGTTATAATTGTTCATGCTGCAATGATTTATCTGAGGGTAGAGATTATTTTGAACATCCTACTGATGGACAGATTTATAAAGTAAATACACTGACCACATGCAATGTAGAAAAAATTGTATATTTAGCATCGTGTTTAGCTTGCACTTCATTTTATGTAGGCAAAACTATTAGAAAACTCAAAGAAAGGATAATAGAACACAAGTCAGACATTAGAAGAAAGCTACAGACTAATGCTTTAAGTAAGCACATTATGGAAGAAGGAAGTAATCATATATTTAAATTTAGGGTATTGGCAGCAGTCAATATTAGTATAAGAAAGGGAGACATTAATAATCTCCTAGAATTAAAGGAATTGGAATGGATCATTAGGCATCAAGCAGACATGAGTCCAGGTTTGAATAATGCTGTGAACTTAAAACCCTTATTAGTGAAGAAGCAAAGAGAAAAATTATGAAGCTGTTAGCTAAAGTAAGAGGGCATTATTATAATAATTATATATTTTTTAGGTATAAATATATGTTTAAATTAATTTATTTGAATAATGTGAATCATGCATGTATGTGTTGTATGTATGTATATATGTGCATATATTTTTAAGCTATTTTTAAGATATATTTAAAGTGGATTTAAATTCCTTGTATGTATATATAAAAATTCTCTTGTGTGTATGGGGTTGCCCTTTTAAATAATTTTAGGTTAGTGAGTTAGTGGGTTGGGCTGAAGCATTTGTTTAATTGATTCTCCTACTTAAATGTCTCATTTCTGTTGTAAAATTATACTGATGAAGGGTGTAGACCCGAAAGCTTTATCGAATAAACTGGTTTTGGTGTAACTTCGTTAGTGCTACAGACCTGTCAGACTGGGGGGGCAGTATTGTGTACAAGATTAGTGCTACAGACCCATTAGCGTGGGGGGCAGTACTGTGTACAAGGTTAGTGCTACAGACCCGTCAGCTTGGCGGGCAGTACTGTGTACAAGTTTAGTGCTACTGACCCATCAACCTGGGGGACAGTACTGTGCATAAGGTTAGTGCTACAGTCCCATCTCCCTGGGCACTACTTTGTACAAGGTTTGTGCTACAGACTCATCAGCCTGGCCAGAAACGTGTACAACGTTAGTGCTACAGACCCATCACCCTAGACAATACTGTGTGCAAGGTTATTGCTACAGACACATTTCCCTGGGCAGAACTTTGTACAAAGCTAGTGCTACAGACCCATCAGCCTGTGTACAAGGTTAGTGCTACAGACCCATCAGCCTGGGCAGTTCTGTGTGCAAGGTTCGTGCTACAGACCCATCAGCCATACTGGTGTATGTACAA
>NC_056744.1:310434050-310439050 GCF_019279795.1 Protopterus annectens
ATTATCTTATAAATAAAATTTGTAAAACATTTGTTACATAATGACTACAAGAAACTAAAACAAAAAAGATGATGCAATATTATCTATAAATGTTTACTAAGCTACAAGAAACTAAAACAGTAAATATCTTCTGAAAAGTTACAGAAAATACTGAAGACTAGTTATGGCATTTTGCTTGAAAATAACCAAATTTAAAATCAGCACACTTTCTTGGCAGAAAAGAAAATAGCTTACTTTTTCTCATGCCAGAAGTGAACTAGCCACTGGGAAAGGGGGTTTGTTTCCCAGCTGGAACACTGCCCCTCTATCTTAGCAGCAGTATCTGCATACAATATTTCTTCCCTCTGTTCCATCTCCAATAACATCTGCAGACTTATTGCCCTACCCCCCCCCCCAAAAGAGACTACCACTGTAATGTTCTTGTTAAGGAAAAAATGATAGTTGTACCACAAAGATGCAATTGACTTGTATACTCCTTAAGCTATGAACTCCTTCCCCTCATCTGATAGTCAACTCTCACCCCAAATCTCCTAATACAACCTCAGATCCATTCCAGATTCGTCCTGCGTTATTTACTTTCATGGTACTAGCCCCAACACACACAAACACTTTTTGAAGCCCAAACATCCTACTTTAGGGATAGTCACCTCTTCAAGTAATTTTGAGCAGAATTTAAAAAAATAATTAAAAAAAAAAAGCAAACTATAACTCCTTTCCATTCAAGGGCATAACCCAAGTTCATACTGCATCCTCATAATAGCTCTACTCTGTCATCTTTCTTCCTTTTATTTATATACCAGAAGAGATTACAAATCACCCCCCAATATGTATCCCCTCCACTCCCTCTGACTTTATTTATTTTTTTATTTATTGACATTTGTTTACCAGGAAGGTGTACTGGGCTAGAGAGTCCATTTTCACTGGAGCCCCGAGGAGAAAAGCTCCAATTACATGTTAAAAGCTCCATTAATTATTAACAACAACCAATTGGGTTACAAAGTTTACAAAATTTCTTACAATACAAATATATTAAAGAATAATTAATACTAAAGCAGATATGAGACAAGCGTTGTACAATAATTAAAGTAAGGGAACTCATTGAACAGCTTTAAAAAATTGTAGAAACATGGTATCCTTTCAGGTTACACCTTTCATGTTATTTCTTCAGTTTCTAAGTCAGAAAATGAGTATGGAGGAGGTGCAAGAAGTAGCAGTGAGGCTTATTATATAGTTAGTAGGTTATATGCCTAGGTGTGTAAAGGAGATATGTGAGGTTATGGAGGTTAGATAGTTCGGAAGACGTAGTACTGGGTCTGGGGAGAAGGAGTTAAGTTATGGCGCCAGTCTGAGTGGGGCAATTACAAATCCAGCTAGAGAGGGGATGCTTGCGTAGAGTATTTTTGAAGTTGGTGGGCTGTTGTATGGAGCAGACATATAAGGTGAGATTATTCCAGGATCTGGCAATGGTCCAGCTATACAGGAGTTTACCTGCCGATAGGTTTGGTTTGTGGACTTGTAGTAGGTTTTGATTTTCAGAATGAAGTGACCCAGGAAGAGATTAAGGGGAAAATAGGCAGTCTTGTGGTTTGTAGATAAGTTTATAAGCAGTAGTAGGTAATGTGGGAATTCGAGCCGCTGGAGCTGTCTCAAAGCTGTACAGTGGTGGGTAGAATGATGGGAGTTAGAGGCAAATTATTTTATTGTACAGGATTCTAATTTTTGTTTTAGGGAGGACTGGAGGTTGGTTAGTAGGGGAGCACCATAGGCTAAAGAAGGAAGCAAATAAGAGAGAGCTAGAGCTTGTTTTATTGGTGAGGAGAGGAATGTATTGTGCCTGTATAGTAGGCTGATGTTTTTATGTTTTTTTGATATGTTTGATATGTTTGACTTCTTTCCTGTAAATACTTTCTTTAATGTAAATGCTTGTAAATATTGGACATCCTCATAACTCTCAACCTCTCAACACAAGAAATCTGGAAAAAGCCAAAAATAATTGAGTGGGGGGGTAGAATCAGGGACAGGTTTAAATATTACTCTTATAAACTTAGAAACTTGCTAAAATTACATGATTTGTGTCAGCATGCATTTTCTTAAGGATATAAAGTCTGAAACTTAAATGTATGTATTATTTGATGATTTCACCCCTCACTGATTTGCCAAAAAATGCACATTTTATAAGGAACAGACCAAAACTATGAGGCAAAAATCTAGACATTCTGTGAAAATCAGGGCAGCTGAGAGTTATGGACATGTTTGAATAATATCACAAGAAAGCTGATCTGACCAATCCTGTTAAGGTTTGATGCCCAGGAAACATTGGGAGAATTATTATTATTATTATTATTATTTACATTTGTTGACCGGGAGTGTCCGAATGGACGTAGGTCCATTTTCAGTGGAGGCCCGGGGAGAAAAGCTCCACAGTTAAAATAAACAGACAGTAATTACATTGGATTACATAGTGATTAACAATTTAACATAGCAATTACTTACAACATATTTACAGATGAAGAACATAGTACATCAGTAGACAACTAGAATCTTTATCTGTGAAGTACATAACAGACATTAACAAATGTTACAAGAAGAAGTTCGTGCTGTATAAGTACTGGCTTATGAGCATCTGAGCTTGCTATAATCAAGGTAGTTAGTGGAGTGGAAAGAAAGGTAGTGGTTGGATGGGGTGGGTGATATTAGAGTGGGAGTTGCAAGGGCATAGCCAGCATGAGAATTAGTGTGGACCATGTACAAGGACTCAGTGACACAAGTAGGGACAGTGTTTGGATACCCAGAGGGGTTCATGGCATACCTCTCAATCTCTTAGCTCAATACATGTGGACAAAACCTAACATAAGGGGGGGGGCAAAGGCAGAAAAATAGGGACAGATTTTAAATACTACATTTATAAGCTTAGAAATTTGCTAGAGCATTGCGTTTTGCATTAGCATGCATTTTCTGAAGGATATGAAGTCTAACACTCAAATGTATGTCATTATTTATTGATGTGTGATTTGCCAAAAAAAACACAAATTTTATGAGAAATAGACCAAACATACGAGGCAAATATTTGGACAGTTAAGAGGTATATTTCACAGTGGGAGTGGGGGTTCATCGGGGTTCAGCCATGAGCCCACTGCTGTTTGCTAATGCTGTCATTAGCAAACAAGTTGGAAGAGACAGATCAACAAAGCCACTGTACAAAGATGACGTGGCATTATGAGCAGACGCTGGAGGTTCGGCAAATGATAGTGCAATGCAATGCAAAACTGAGTGCACCTGGGATCAATCGGAATGTGACAAGACAGTTGTCATGGCAACAAATAGAGAAATTAAAAGAAGTTGAAAACTGAAATAGAAGAAAAAAGTTTGGAAAAGGTTACCAGCTTCAGATATCTGGGATGTGAAGTTAAGAAGGGAAATCTGAATGATGAGGTCAAAGCTAGAGTCCTAGGGTGTGCGATCGACTGGCACAGAATATCAGGGATCATGTATAACATAAGAATGCAGTTACCTGGCACAGAATGTCAGGGACAGTGTATGACATAAGAATGCAGCTACCTGGCACAGAATGTCAGGGACAGTGTATGACATAAGAATGCAGCTACCTGGCACAGAATGTCAGGGACAGTGTATGACATAATAATGCAGCTATCTGGCACAGAATGTCAGGGACAGTGTATGACATAAGAATGCAGCTACATAGCACAGAATGTCAGGGATAGTGTATGACATAAGAACAAAGCTACCTGGCACAGAATGTCAGGGATAGTGTATGACATAAGAATGCCAAAGAATCTAACAAGTGGCATATACAAAACAGTGGTGTAACCAGTACTTCTGTAGCCCAGAAACACAGGCAGTAAAGGCAGAGCAGCTGAGGAAGCTTGAGGTGGTGGAGACAAAGTGCCTGAGATAGGAAGCAAGATACAAACTGGGGTGTATATGAAGAAGTGCAAACATCAGAGCTGAAGCAAAGTATCCCTAGCTGCAAAACCAGTCAAACAGAACAGAGTCCTGTGGTTTGGTCACATGATCAGGAATGCTGAAGACTCTCCGGTAAACACTTGGGAAGGCAGGAAGGAGAGAAGACAAGGTGATCTTATATATGTATATATCTATGTGTGTGTGTGTATATTTGAAGTCAACTGACTCAGCTGCTATGTTTTACTTTGAACACCGGTTGTGTTGATTGTGGGAACTGACAAAATTATTATTGTCAAGGCGATGTGGGTTTGGTGAAGGTAATTGTGTGTATGTGTGTGTGTGTGTGTGTGTGTGTGTGTGTGTGTGTGTGTGTGTGTGTGTGTGTGTGTGTGTGTGTGTGTGTGTGTGTGTGTGTGTGTGTGTGTGTGTGTGTGTGTGTGTGTGTGTGTGTGTGTGTGTGTGTGTGTGTGTGTGTGTGTGTGTGTGTGTGTGTGTGTGTGTGTGTGTGTGTGTCTGTCTGTCTGTCTGTGTATTAATGTTGCAAATTTCAGCTATAGCCTCATAAAATCATCCAAGGTGAGCTTCGAAAGAAAAATTGCCAAGGACTCCAAAGATAACCACAAGGCATTCTTTAGCTATGTCAGGAATCTAAGTAGCAATGCTCAGATCTGCTTGGAGTTAGTACAGAATGGCACAAAATACACTGAACCGATCGATATCGCCAACATCCTGGCAGACAAGTTCAGCGCAAACATCACCCCCCTCTCACCCCCAAAAGGGCCCATAACCATACCAGAAGAATGTAGACCCCCTGAAATCACAGACACTCAGGTTAAAACAGCCCTTTCCAAAGCCAGAAACACCACATCAATGGGACCGGACAGTGTCCCAGGCTGCGTCCTACACAAGCTCAAAGACAATCTAACCCCTCACCTAAACACACTGTTCAAACTCAGCCTCTCCACAGGTTGCATACCCATAGAGTGGTGCACAGCAATGGTTATTCCGCTCCACAAAGGTGGAGCCACAATAGACCCTGGGAACTATCACCCTATAAGCCTGACAATCTTGGTCTG
>NC_056744.1:310444050-310479050 GCF_019279795.1 Protopterus annectens
ACCCTAAAATAAAACCAACCGCACACTTACCTGACCCCAACGCATGACCTAACAACACAGGGCTAACAATAGCAAAGCCACAATGACATCAGTATGTCTATTTTGTGTTTTCAGGATTTTGAGTTTCAGGATTTTGGTCTTTCAGGATTTTGGGCTTTCAGGATTTTGAGTTTTCAGGATTCTGAATTTTCAGGCTTTTGGTTTCAGGATTTTGATTTTCAGGCTTATGATGTTTCAGGCTTCTGAATGGGAACCATATATATATATATATATTTTTTTTTTTTTTTTTAGATTATCAAAGGTCCAAAACTTTGAAATTCGTATGGCTGAGACCATATGATCAAAATTTTGGAACTTCGAACATTGAAAAAATAAATAAATAAAAAAACATTCAAAGTTCTATCATATGGTCTCAACCATATGACTTTCAAAGTTTTGAAAGTTCGATAATCTGAGAGCGACCCATAAGTATATATGAATCCCTATCATTTGATCAATTTTTCAGAGACTTAAGCTCCATATGGTCAAGACCATACGATTGAGTTTCTGAAAAGTCTAAGCCTTTGAATGGAGATCACGGTACAGAGAGGATTGGGAAATTTACCCTTCTCCTCACTATACTGCGATCTCAGAGTTGGTATATATAATTTGCAGGGAGTGTGGGGGTGCAGGGGGTCTCTCCAATATTTTTTTGAGTTTCTGAAAAGTCAATCATCTGACATAGACCCATATATATATATATATATATATATATATATATATACACACACACACACACACACACACACACACACACATGTGTGGTGTGTGTTTATATATATATATATATATATATATATATTGCTGTACACACATCTATAGATACATAGATAGATATGTGTGTGTGTGTGTGTGTGTGTGTGTGTGTGTGTGTGTGTGTGTGTGTGTGTGTGTGTGTGTGTGTGTGTGTGTGGCAGCAGTTTCTTTTGTTAAATATTTTTTCTTTCCAACTGTGAATTGACTGACTTATTTTGTTGATTCTCCCAAACATTGATTTAGTGCAGGAATGTCTGGTCTGACAGTTGGTTTTAGGGAACGTTCCTTTTCCCAAGTGTTGTGTGACCTCAGAGTTAGTATGTTTTGGCATCATTTTTTCACTGAATTTCTACTGAAGTAAATTTGACCGATCAACTAACTTGCTTATGCAGGTACAACTTTCTTTGCATTTAAACCAAGTCTCAGTAATGACACAAACATGGATATGTTCCAGATGCAGGACAGCCTCAAGGCTATTCCCACCTCATCAAGGTAACCCCCATCCAGGAGGTCATGTAGGGTCACCAGGTCAACCGATATAGCAAGGGATGCCTGGCAGCTAATGGGCAAGCCAGGGTACTCAGGAAACAAATTAAATTAATTCAGTACCTGCTTCCTGCATACAGGTAGAATTCACATAAGTACTCTAGCACCCTCCATAACACAACCACAGACTTCAAGCTGTTCTTAATGAACCACTCATCTACTCCATCCTCTTCATTCTTTCTGTAGTAACACTCAGAACTCGCAGCACCAAGATAAATGATGTTCACACTTTTTACACACTACCCCCAACATTTCTGTCACCACTGAGTGTCCCCTGAGAATATAAATCCTACAAGAAATACAGTACTGAGTTCCCCCTCCCTTTATCAATTCCCAGTAGCAAGAACCACCTGCTGCATCCAGTGCATCATCAAGTACTGAAGGTTCTAGAACCTTCTTCTGCCCTTCCAACTGTATAGTTCATCTAAACCATTGGGTGATTAAATTCTTGAAAGCCAAAATCCACTCCCCTGACTAATCATTCTCCCTACGCCTTCCAGCAGGCTCCTTGTCTTCTTTACCCCTGCTTACCCTGTCTCACTCCCACTCTTCCTTACCCCCACTTCCCACTTTGAACACACACTCTCCTTGTCCAATTAGCACACTCAACAGCTTCATTCTCCTTAAGCGCACACTGTGCAGAGTCCCTTTACTGCTGCCTTCCTTACCACAACCACCCTCAGACCTAGTACACTATCAGGGCTATTCTTTCTTCCACATCTTTTGTCTCTCTCTTCTTTCTCTTTGTTGTTCTCTGTCTCTTCCTACTCTGTTTCTCTAGCTGTTAATGCTTCTCCTCCTCCACATTCACATACCTTTATGCCATTCACTGTCCCACACCACCTCCCTGGTCTGTTATCCCTTGCCAATTTCCTCAGTCCAGCATTGCATATACATCACACTGCTTGCTTTACTCTTAATTTCTCATCTACCATTCCTTCCCATTTGATCACCTTATGAACTTCCTGTTCCTACCTTGTTAACACATCTTTTTACTACCCAAACCCCTTCCTTTCTCTTCTTCTCTTTATATTAGCCATCACTTTTCATAATCCAGTTTATCCTGTTCATTTTCTCCTAAAACCTGCTCGCACAGTAACAAATCCTATTACATCTCACCATTCAGAAGTGTGCTTTCAAACTAATTGCCACCACCTAACAGTAAACATTTGTCTTTCAAACATTATTACATTATTACATCCTGCTCCTTTCTCCTGGATGCTCCTAACTTCATAAATCTTTTCTGACCACACAACTCCTGTGGTTACCCCTCCATGCTCTTTGGTGTAGGAGAAGCAAAGCCACGCTGCAGATCTCCCACATACTGTATGTTATGTTAGCCGACAACACGCAGAAAGAGAAATGTGGTCTAGCCTCTGTGAGTTATACATTCTAAATGAGAATTCCCTAGGTGAACTGTTTGTGTCACATAACTTGCAAATCAGTAGCACACACACACATTTGATGCTGGAAAGTCAGAAAGCTGTGAGTTCGGGGCTTACTCCAGGTGATTAGATTCATTTTCCTTTACCAACAGTACTGGGGACCATTATACGCTGCTGCTGCAGTCCTGAATCTGACATCCCTCATATAAGACATTAAACCAAGGTCCCATTTGCTTGAGCTAGGGGACACTCAAACAGATGTTAAAGATTCCATAGCACTAAACAAAAAGAGTAGGGGAAATTCCCTGGTTCTCTAGCCAAATTTCCCCTAGAAGTATAAATATTACCTCAGGTTTTCCCCGAAAAGAGGCTGCTGGCTTAGTGGGACTAACCCAATCAGCAAAGTGTAAATAAATAAATCAATCATTGCAGTTTGCTCATTAGCCTTAAAGCCTTAGCCTTATTATCAATATATAATATTCTACTTTGATTAAAAAGCCAGAAAGAATATAGCTTTACTATATATCTATGAGGTTGCATACATTTGATAACATTAATCACTGCAAATTAACCTTAACACTACACTATACATCTCATGGTTATTTTCATTAAAATCAATTTTGTTTACATATTAAAATATTTAAGGAGACCTTTTAACAAAATAATTTTCCAGTCTTTAGCCTTTGAACAGTCCATGTATCTTTCTGATTTCTTCAATGCACTACTCTGCTTACAGAATTTAAAAGAACAGTTTACGATGACTGTGATCTTTGTTTTGAGAGAACAATTGCTATGCCAAACTTCACTTGGAAACAACCAGAAGAGGCCCTCAGTACTAATCCTGACTATCATAGTTTGAACCATCTCTGTTTTAATGTAAAACAATTTGTTGTGATTCTTATCATGGCTGTTCTTCCTGAACCTTTGACTTCAGTGAATACATATTGTACAAATTTCTGTGATTTCTTCAAAGCAGCCTTCAGTCTTTATTAAGAATTACACAGGCTATTGGTCTGGCTGCTTTAGCAGTCACTCCAGCATTCAGGCTGTGGATTTTTCGATACTTTATGGACTTTTACTGTGTCCCCAACCCGTGAGTCTGATAGACCTGATGGGATATTTCTGTTTCTCCTGATATCTTTCTAGCATTTTCTTTACTTTTGTATTGATTTTAGGCATCAGTAACATAGTTAAATTATTTAATCTGCTATTCAACCTTCTGTTCATCAGCGGCAAAGCTAAGATTTAGTCTCTTCAATGTAGTATCTACATATTCTAAAACAGCAAGATGAAAATCCTCATAGATTTTGGTACTGATGTTTTTCATGACATTCTTCACCATTAGGATAATTCTTTCCACTTCTAAATAGATGGACAATAGTGTGGATTGGATGTATTATTCAAGAATTCCCATTCATGCATACATTTCCTAAATTCCTGAATTATGTATTGCAAACCTTTGTCAGTTAAGGACATTAGGAATTATTTGCCTCAAGAATAGAGACTCTAATTGATTGATTGATTGATTGATTGATTTTTTATTGACTGGGTTAGTCCCACTAGGCTGGTAGCCTCTTTTCAGGGGATACCTGAGATGGTATTTATACTACTAGGGGAAATTTGGCCAAGGCATCAGGGAACTTCCCTCACTTGTCATTGTTGTGAGTGGGACCCATTTTGGAGGAGCACTTCCTGTTTGTATTCTAGACTCAGAGGTGGCCCAAAGAAACAGGGAGACAGATGAAGAGAGAAGGAGATGATGGAGTGGAGAAAGAAATGAAGGAGAAAGCAAATATCAGGACTGGACAATGTATGCAGGATTCTGAGGAAATAGTTCAAAGAAATCTATTTAATGAAGATGAGTCAGCAAATGATGTGCAGAGTGACCCAGAAAATTAAGGGGATGCTTTCTTGGGGGGGACATTATGCAGAAAATTTGAAAGGATATATAGAGACAATTGTAAAGAATAGCATTGAGGAGGAAAAGAAAACATGCAGAGAAAGTAAAAGAAGGCAAAAGTGGAGTAGTAAAAAAGAAGGCAGAAGAAATGGAAAAATATAAATATGTTGTAATGATTCAAAGTAAAAAAGACAAAGAAATGGACAGGTATGAAATGTGGGACAATTTAATAGCTCGTTTGGGTGTAAAAGTGCATGATGTAAGAACATTTATTCTTATTAACAAAGAGATATTTTGTGACATTATATTTTTAGACTTTTTTTATGGAAAAAATTTTTGGAAAAAATGGAAAAAGAAAGACTGCAACCCATAGAATCTTTATGAAATAAAAGCTTTTAAGAGGGGAAACAAAAAAAATAATGTGCAATTAGGAACAAAGGTAGAAAGAGAAACTTTGAAAGGACATTTGAAAGCTTTATATAAAGAAGTACTGGACATTGCAAAAGTTTATGGCAATAGGGGTTTATGGACTGATGTCTGGGATTGTAATATTGTGTTAAAATAGAAAGAGAAAAAAGTATACATATACCAAACATGATAAATGTGGAGGAGAATAGGATTGTTGTAAAATATTGGGGACAACCCAAAACATTTTGTTTTAAAAGAAGGACATTTGATAAGTAACTGTGACAAAAGAAAATGTTATATATGTGGGGAAATGGGACATGATATAAAAAGCATGAACTGAAATGTTTTAAATGTAACAAAATTAGACATTAATGGATGTATTGCAAAAATTAAAATAAGATAAGGAAAAAGAAAGAAGAAAATGAATAAAGAGAAGAAATTTTAGAAGTAGGAGAAATAGAAGCAAAATTAGATCAGAAAAATAATAAAGAGGACATAGAATAAGTTTCTGAAATAAGTGATGAAGAAGACATAAATCAGGAGGTAGTAAAAGGGGAAAAGACAGAAAAAATTAAAGGGATAATCACAAAAGAAACTGAGAAGAAAATGGATGAAAAAGAATATTTACAATTACTGATTAGGGCTTGGTATGACGGTTAAGGTGTTTGACTCACAGACACGAGATATAGTGCTTGATTCTCACCTTTTGGAATGTAATTAGCTAGGCATAGTGTGGTATATTATAAAAGCTAGCCTAGTACTTAGCTATGAACTTATTACTTATGAAACATGAATCTAAGAAAAGGGGGAAATGAAGATCTGAGCGCTTTTTGTAAATGTAAATAGTATTAAGAATATGGTAAGAAGAACAGGAACTTTGGAGTGGTGTAATACATGCAATGTAGATTTAATTATATTAATAATATTAGAAGACACAATATTTTTAACAAATGAAAAAAAATTACAAACAGAGAAACTATGGGGGACAAAAATAATCTGGATTTTGAGAAGTGAGGGGTGTTGTGCAATAGCTAAATTTTATATAAAAGAGTAAAGACATTACATGTAACTTTAGAAAACTGGAAAGATCAACCATTGTAGATTTAAAATGGAAAGTAGAAATACATAGAATTATAACATTATATGTTATACTAATTGTAAAGAAAGGGAAAGTATACTTTATCAGATTTTAGATTGTAGTAATAAATATGAATATTATAATAACAGGAGACTTTAATTGTGATTTAAGAGGAAATGTAAAAAGAAAGGAAATGAGATAAGAAAACTTTAGAAGTTCTAAGATGTGGTAAGTTAAAAATTTGGGACAAAAATTCATGGACTTACAAAAGGGGTATGTATAGAACTGAAATAGATTATTTTATGCTATCAGAAGGTTTAGTTATAGGAGAAAGGGGTAGTTGAAACAGGATTTTCTGATAATCTTGCAATATCACTAGAGATAAAGGAAAAGAAGGAATATATAAAAATAGGCAAAATAATAAAAAGGACAAATGAGAACACAAGGAATGAAGAAGGAAAGAGAGCAGTAATACAGTTATTGAAATATTATATTACTATGAGAACATTTTATAAAATTGGTCTGAATGGTGGATGATATTAGGAAGAATATAAAATCATTCTTTACAGTAAATTCCAGGATGGATAGTGTTCTTGGTTTTTGGTGCTTTTAATCTCTTTCTTCATTCTTTACAGTGACAATTTGATGTGAGAAAAGTAGAGAAAGAAAAATATAAAAGAATGTATAATGGTACAGTGGAAGACTTAGAAGATAATGATAGAAAGTACTTTGACAAAGAAAAAGAATGTTATGAAAGAAATCAAGAAAAGTAATACAATAATATAATATATAAGCGATGATATTTCTTACAAGGAAAAGGAGAAGTATCAAGTTACTTAAGCAGATTAGTAAAAGAAGATGGCAGTGTAATGAGAGAAATAAAAATGTAAAAGGAAAAAAAAACACCTGATGAAAAGATTATGAATAGTGTAGTACAATCTGTACAAGAACTGTTTAAAGAAAAATAGCAAAACACATGGAAAGTAAAAAGTTACCAGAAAAAGGGAGATATAGAAAAGGAGATTTATTTACCTCAGCTAGATAAAGTAATAGTACAGGTAAATATAGAGTCACCTGCAGCACCAGATGGGATGGGGAATAAAATGACCTGAGCTAGATAAAGTATTAGTGGAAGTAAATATAGAGTCACCTGCAAGACCAGATGGGATGGGGAATAAAATGACCTGAGCTAGATAAAGTATTAGTACAAGTAAATATAGAGTCACCTGCAGGACCAGATGGGATGGGGAATAAAATGACCTGAGCTAGATAAAGTATTAGTGCAAGTAAATATAGAGTCACCTGCAGGACCAGATGGGATGGGGAATAAAATGACCTGAGCTAGATAAAGTATTAGTACAAGTAAATATAGAGTCACCTGCAGGACCAGATGGGATGGGGAATAAAATGACCTGAGCTAGATAAAGTATTAGTACAAGTAAATATAGAGTCACCTGCAGGACCAGATGGGATGGGGAATAAAATGACCTGAGCTAGATAAAGTATTAGTACAAGTAAATATAGAGTCACCTGCAGGACCAGATGGGATGGGGAATAAAATGACCTGAGCTAGATAAAGTATTAGTACAAGTAAATATAGAGTCACCTGCAGGACCAGATGGGATGGGGAATAAAATGACCTGAGCTAGATAAAGTATTAGTACAAGTAAATATAGAGTCACCTGCAGGACCAGATGGGATGGGGAATAAAATGACCTGAGCTAGATAAAGTATTAGTACAAGTAAATATAGAGTCACCTGCAGGACCAGATGGGATGGGGAATAAAATGACCTGAGCTAGATAAAGTATTAGTACAAGTAAATATAGAGTCACCTGCAGGACCAGATGGGATGGGGAATAAAATGACCTGAGCTAGATAAAGTATTAGTACAAGTAAATATAGAGTCACCTGCAGGACCAGATGGGATGGGGAATAAAATGACCTGAGCTAGATAAAGTATTAGTACAAGTAAATATAGAGTCACCTGCAGGACCAGATGGGATGGGGAATAAAATGACCTGAGCTAGATAAAGTATTAGTACAAGTAAATATAGAGTCACCTGCAGGACCAGATGGGATGGGGAATAAAATGACCTGAGCTAGATAAAGTATTAGTACAAGTAAATATAGAGTCACCTGCAGGACCAGATGGGATGGGGAATAAAATGACCTGAGCTAGATAAAGTATTAGTACAAGTAAATATAGAGTCACCTGCAGGACCAGATGGGATGGGGAATAAAATGACCTGAGCTAGATAAAGTATTAGTACAAGTAAATATAGAGTCACCTGCAGGACCAGATGGGATGGGGAATAAAATGACCTGAGCTAGATAAAGTATTAGTACAAGTAAATATAGAGTCACCTGCAGGACCAGATGGGATGGGGAATAAAATGACCTGAGCTAGATAAAGTATTAGTACAAGTAAATATAGAGTCACCTGCAGGACCAGATGGGATGGGGAATAAAATGACCTGAGCTAGATAAAGTATTAGTACAAGTAAATATAGAGTCACCTGCAGGACCAGATGGGATGGGGAATAAAATGACCTGAGCTAGATAAAGTATTAGTACAAGTAAATATAGAGTCACCTGCAGGACCAGATGGGATGGGGAATAAAATGACCTGAGCTAGATAAAGTATTAGTACAAGTAAATATAGAGTCACCTGCAGGACCAGATGGGATGGGGAATAAAATGACCTGAGCTAGATAAAGTATTAGTACAAGTAAATATAGAGTCACCTGCAGGACCAGATGGGATGGGGAATAAAATGACCTGAGCTAGATAAAGTATTAGTACAAGTAAATATAGAGTCACCTGCAGGACCAGATGGGATGGGGAATAAAATGACCTGAGCTAGATAAAGTATTAGTACAAGTAAATATAGAGTCACCTGCAGGACCAGATGGGATGGGGAATAAAATGACCTGAGCTAGATAAAGTATTAGTACAAGTAAATATAGAGTCACCTGCAGGACCAGATGGGATGGGGAATAAAATGACCTGAGCTAGATAAAGTATTAGTACAAGTAAATATAGAGTCACCTGCAGGACCAGATGGGATGGGGAATAAAATGACCTGAGCTAGATAAAGTATTAGTACAAGTAAATATAGAGTCACCTGCAGGACCAGATGGGATGGGGAATAAAATGACCTGAGCTAGATAAAGTATTAGTACAAGTAAATATAGAGTCACCTGCAGGACCAGATGGGATGGGGAATAAAATGACCTGAGCTAGATAAAGTATTAGTACAAGTAAATATAGAGTCACCTGCAGGACCAGATGGGATGGGGAATAAAATGACCTGAGCTAGATAAAGTATTAGTACAAGTAAATATAGAGTCACCTGCAGGACCAGATGGGATGGGGAATAAAATGACCTGAGCTAGATAAAGTATTAGTACAAGTAAATATAGAGTCACCTGCAGGACCAGATGGGATGGGGAATAAAATGACCTGAGCTAGATAAAGTATTAGTACAAGTAAATATAGAGTCACCTGCAGGACCAGATGGGATGGGGAATAAAATGACCTGAGCTAGATAAAGTATTAGTACAAGTAAATATAGAGTCACCTGCAGGACCAGATGGGATGGGGAATAAAATGACCTGAGCTAGATAAAGTATTAGTACAAGTAAATATAGAGTCACCTGCAGGACCAGATGGGATGGGGAATAAAATGACCTGAGCTAGATAAAGTATTAGTACAAGTAAATATAGAGTCACCTGCAGGACCAGATGGGATGGGGAATAAAATGACCTGAGCTAGATAAAGTATTAGTACAAGTAAATATAGAGTCACCTGCAGGACCAGATGGGATGGGGAATAAAATGACCTGAGCTAGATAAAGTATTAGTACAAGTAAATATAGAGTCACCTGCAGGACCAGATGGGATGGGGAATAAAATGACCTGAGCTAGATAAAGTATTAGTACAAGTAAATATAGAGTCACCTGCAGGACCAGATGGGATGGGGAATAAAATGACCTGAGCTAGATAAAGTATTAGTACAAGTAAATATAGAGTCACCTGCAGGACCAGATGGGATGGGGAATAAAATGACCTGAGCTAGATAAAGTATTAGTACAAGTAAATATAGAGTCACCTGCAGGACCAGATGGGATGGGGAATAAAATGACCTGAGCTAGATAAAGTATTAGTACAAGTAAATATAGAGTCACCTGCAGGACCAGATGGGATGGGGAATAAAATGACCTGAGCTAGATAAAGTATTAGTACAAGTAAATATAGAGTCACCTGCAGGACCAGATGGGATGGGGAATAAAATGACCTGAGCTAGATAAAGTATTAGTACAAGTAAATATAGAGTCACCTGCAGGACCAGATGGGATGGGGAATAAAATGACCTGAGCTAGATAAAGTATTAGTACAAGTAAATATAGAGTCACCTGCAGGACCAGATGGGATGGGGAATAAAATGACCTGAGCTAGATAAAGTATTAGTACAAGTAAATATAGAGTCACCTGCAGGACCAGATGGGATGGGGAATAAAATGACCTGAGCTAGATAAAGTATTAGTACAAGTAAATATAGAGTCACCTGCAGGACCAGATGGGATGGGGAATAAAATGACCTGAGCTAGATAAAGTATTAGTACAAGTAAATATAGAGTCACCTGCAGGACCAGATGGGATGGGGAATAAAATGACCTGAGCTAGATAAAGTATTAGTACAAGTAAATATAGAGTCACCTGCAGGACCAGATGGGATGGGGAATAAAATGACCTGAGCTAGATAAAGTATTAGTACAAGTAAATATAGAGTCACCTGCAGGACCAGATGGGATGGGAATAAAATGACCTGAGCTAGATAAAGTATTAGTACAAGTAAATATAGAGTCACCTGCAGGACCAGATGGGATGGGGAATAAAATGACCTGAGCTAGATAAAGTATTAGTACAAGTAAATATAGAGTCACCTGCAGGACCAGATGGGATGGGGAATAAAATGACCTGAGCTAGATAAAGTATTAGTACAAGTAAATATAGAGTCACCTGCAGGACCAGATGGGATGGGGAATAAAATGACCTGAGCTAGATAAAGTATTAGTACAAGTAAATATAGAGTCACCTGCAGGACCAGATGGGATGGGGAATAAAATGACCTGAGCTAGATAAAGTATTAGTACAAGTAAATATAGAGTCACCTGCAGGACCAGATGGGATGGGGAATAAAATGACCTGAGCTAGATAAAGTATTAGTACAAGTAAATATAGAGTCACCTGCAGGACCAGATGGGATGGGGAATAAAATGACCTGAGCTAGATAAAGTATTAGTACAAGTAAATATAGAGTCACCTGCAGGACCAGATGGGATGGGGAATAAAATGACCTGAGCTAGATAAAGTATTAGTACAAGTAAATATAGAGTCACCTGCAGGACCAGATGGGATGGGGAATAAAATGACCTGAGCTAGATAAAGTATTAGTACAAGTAAATATAGAGTCACCTGCAGGACCAGATGGGATGGGGAATAAAATGACCTGAGCTAGATAAAGTATTAGTACAAGTAAATATAGAGTCACCTGCAGGACCAGATGGGATGGGGAATAAAATGACCTGAGCTAGATAAAGTATTAGTACAAGTAAATATAGAGTCACCTGCAGGACCAGATGGGATGGGGAATAAAATGACCTGAGCTAGATAAAGTATTAGTACAAGTAAATATAGAGTCACCTGCAGGACCAGATGGGATGGGGAATAAAATGACCTGAGCTAGATAAAGTATTAGTACAAGTAAATATAGAGTCACCTGCAGGACCAGATGGGATGGGGAATAAAATGACCTGAGCTAGATAAAGTATTAGTACAAGTAAATATAGAGTCACCTGCAGGACCAGATGGGATGGGGAATAAAATGACCTGAGCTAGATAAAGTATTAGTACAAGTAAATATAGAGTCACCTGCAGGACCAGATGGGATGGGGAATAAAATGACCTGAGCTAGATAAAGTATTAGTACAAGTAAATATAGAGTCACCTGCAGGACCAGATGGGATGGGGAATAAAATGACCTGAGCTAGATAAAGTATTAGTACAAGTAAATATAGAGTCACCTGCAGGACCAGATGGGATGGGGAATAAAATGACCTGAGCTAGATAAAGTATTAGTACAAGTAAATATAGAGTCACCTGCAGGACCAGATGGGATGGGGAATAAAATGACCTGAGCTAGATAAAGTATTAGTACAAGTAAATATAGAGTCACCTGCAGGACCAGATGGGATGGGGAATAAAATGACCTGAGCTAGATAAAGTATTAGTACAAGTAAATATAGAGTCACCTGCAGGACCAGATGGGATGGGGAATAAAATGACCTGAGCTAGATAAAGTATTAGTACAAGTAAATATAGAGTCACCTGCAGGACCAGATGGGATGGGGAATAAAATGACCTGAGCTAGATAAAGTATTAGTACAAGTAAATATAGAGTCACCTGCAGGACCAGATGGGATGGGGAATAAAATGACCTGAGCTAGATAAAGTATTAGTACAAGTAAATATAGAGTCACCTGCAGGACCAGATGGGATGGGGAATAAAATGACCTGAGCTAGATAAAGTATTAGTACAAGTAAATATAGAGTCACCTGCAGGACCAGATGGGATGGGGAATAAAATGACCTGAGCTAGATAAAGTATTAGTACAAGTAAATATAGAGTCACCTGCAGGACCAGATGGGATGGGGAATAAAATGACCTGAGCTAGATAAAGTATTAGTACAAGTAAATATAGAGTCACCTGCAGGACCAGATGGGATGGGGAATAAAATGACCTGAGCTAGATAAAGTATTAGTACAAGTAAATATAGAGTCACCTGCAGGACCAGATGGGATGGGGAATAAAATGACCTGAGCTAGATAAAGTATTAGTACAAGTAAATATAGAGTCACCTGCAGGACCAGATGGGATGGGGAATAAAATGACCTGAGCTAGATAAAGTATTAGTACAAGTAAATATAGAGTCACCTGCAGGACCAGATGGGATGGGGAATAAAATGACCTGAGCTAGATAAAGTATTAGTACAAGTAAATATAGAGTCACCTGCAGGACCAGATGGGATGGGGAATAAAATGACCTGAGCTAGATAAAGTATTAGTACAAGTAAATATAGAGTCACCTGCAGGACCAGATGGGATGGGGAATAAAATGACCTGAGCTAGATAAAGTATTAGTACAAGTAAATATAGAGTCACCTGCAGGACCAGATGGGATGGGGAATAAAATGACCTGAGCTAGATAAAGTATTAGTACAAGTAAATATAGAGTCACCTGCAGGACCAGATGGGATGGGGAATAAAATGACCTGAGCTAGATAAAGTATTAGTACAAGTAAATATAGAGTCACCTGCAGGACCAGATGGGATGAGGAATAAAATGACCTGAGCTAGATAAAGTATTAGTACAAGTAAATATAGTCACCTGCAGGACCAGATGGAATGCGGAATAAAATGACCTGAGCTAGATAAAGTATTAGTGCAAGTAAATATAGAGTCACCTGCAGGACCAGATGGGATGGGGAATAAAATGACCTGAGCTAGATAAAGTATTAGTACAAGTAAATATAGAGTCACCTGCAGGACCAGATGGGATGGGGAATAAAATGACCTGAGCTAGATAAAGTATTAGTACAAGTAAATATAGAGTCACCTGCAGGACCAGATGGGATGGGGAATAAAATGACCTGAGCTAGATAAAGTATTAGTACAAGTAAATATAGAGTCACCTGCAGGACCAGATGGGATGGGGAATAAAATGACCTGAGCTAGATAAAGTATTAGTACAAGTAAATATAGAGTCACCTGCAGGACCAGATGGGATGGGGAATAAAATGACCTGAGCTAGATAAAGTATTAGTACAAGTAAATATAGAGTCACCTGCAGGACCAGATGGGATGGGGAATAAAATGACCTGAGCTAGATAAAGTATTAGTACAAGTAAATATAGAGTCACCTGCAGGACCAGATGGGATGGGGAATAAAATGACCTGAGCTAGATAAAGTATTAGTACAAGTAAATATAGAGTCACCTGCAGGACCAGATGGGATGGGGAATAAAATGACCTGAGCTAGATAAAGTATTAGTACAAGTAAATATAGAGTCACCTGCAGGACCAGATGGGATGGGGAATAAAATGACCTGAGCTAGATAAAGTATTAGTACAAGTAAATATAGAGTCACCTGCAGGACCAGATGGGATGGGGAATAAAATGACCTGAGCTAGATAAAGTATTAGTACAAGTAAATATAGAGTCACCTGCAGGACCAGATGGGATGGGGAATAAAATGACCTGAGCTAGATAAAGTATTAGTACAAGTAAATATAGAGTCACCTGCAGGACCAGATGGGATGGGGAATAAAATGACCTGAGCTAGATAAAGTATTAGTACAAGTAAATATAGAGTCACCTGCAGGACCAGATGGGATGGGGAATAAAATGACCTGAGCTAGATAAAGTATTAGTACAAGTAAATATAGAGTCACCTGCAGGACCAGATGGGATGGGGAATAAAATGACCTGAGCTAGATAAAGTATTAGTACAAGTAAATATAGAGTCACCTGCAGGACCAGATGGGATGGGGAATAAAATGACCTGAGCTAGATAAAGTATTAGTACAAGTAAATATAGAGTCACCTGCAGGACCAGATGGGATGGGGAATAAAATGACCTGAGCTAGATAAAGTATTAGTACAAGTAAATATAGAGTCACCTGCAGGACCAGATGGGATGGGGAATAAAATGACCTGAGCTAGATAAAGTATTAGTACAAGTAAATATAGAGTCACCTGCAGGACCAGATGGGATGGGGAATAAAATGACCTGAGCTAGATAAAGTATTAGTACAAGTAAATATAGAGTCACCTGCAGGACCAGATGGGATGGGAATAAAATGACCTGAGCTAGATAAAGTATTAGTACAAGTAAATATAGAGTCACCTGCAGGACCAGATGGGATGGGGAATAAAATGACCTGAGCTAGATAAAGTATTAGTACAAGTAAATATAGAGTCACCTGCAGGACCAGATGGGATGGGGAATAAAATGACCTGAGCTAGATAAAGTATTAGTACAAGTAAATATAGAGTCACCTGCAGGACCAGATGGGATGGGGAATAAAATGACCTGAGCTAGATAAAGTATTAGTACAAGTAAATATAGAGTCACCTGCAGGACCAGATGGGATGGGGAATAAAATGACCTGAGCTAGATAAAGTATTAGTACAAGTAAATATAGAGTCACCTGCAGGACCAGATGGGATGGGGAATAAAATGACCTGAGCTAGATAAAGTATTAGTACAAGTAAATATAGAGTCACCTGCAGGACCAGATGGGATGGGGAATAAAATGACCTGAGCTAGATAAAGTATTAGTACAAGTAAATATAGAGTCACCTGCAGGACCAGATGGGATGGGGAATAAAATGACCTGAGCTAGATAAAGTATTAGTACAAGTAAATATAGAGTCACCTGCAGGACCAGATGGGATGGGGAATAAAATGACCTGAGCTAGATAAAGTATTAGTACAAGTAAATATAGAGTCACCTGCAGGACCAGATGGGATGGGGAATAAAATGACCTGAGCTAGATAAAGTATTAGTACAAGTAAATATAGAGTCACCTGCAGGACCAGATGGGATGGGGAATAAAATGACCTGAGCTAGATAAAGTATTAGTACAAGTAAATATAGAGTCACCTGCAGGACCAGATGGGATGGGGAATAAAATGACCTGAGCTAGATAAAGTATTAGTACAAGTAAATATAGAGTCACCTGCAGGACCAGATGGGATGGGGAATAAAATGACCTGAGCTAGATAAAGTATTAGTACAAGTAAATATAGAGTCACCTGCAGGACCAGATGGGATGGGGAATAAAATGACCTGAGCTAGATAAAGTATTAGTACAAGTAAATATAGAGTCACCTGCAGGACCAGATGGGATGGGGAATAAAATGACCTGAGCTAGATAAAGTATTAGTACAAGTAAATATAGAGTCACCTGCAGGACCAGATGGGATGGGGAATAAAATGACCTGAGCTAGATAAAGTATTAGTACAAGTAAATATAGAGTCACCTGCAGGACCAGATGGGATGGGGAATAAAATGACCTGAGCTAGATAAAGTATTAGTACAAGTAAATATAGAGTCACCTGCAGGACCAGATGGGATGGGGAATAAAATGACCTGAGCTAGATAAAGTATTAGTACAAGTAAATATAGAGTCACCTGCAGGACCAGATGGGATGGGGAATAAAATGACCTGAGCTAGATAAAGTATTAGTACAAGTAAATATAGAGTCACCTGCAGGACCAGATGGGATGGGGAATAAAATGACCTGAGCTAGATAAAGTATTAGTACAAGTAAATATAGAGTCACCTGCAGGACCAGATGGGATGGGGAATAAAATGACCTGAGCTAGATAAAGTATTAGTACAAGTAAATATAGAGTCACCTGCAGGACCAGATGGGATGGGGAATAAAATGACCTGAGCTAGATAAAGTATTAGTACAAGTAAATATAGAGTCACCTGCAGGACCAGATGGGATGGGGAATAAAATGACCTGAGCTAGATAAAGTATTAGTACAAGTAAATATAGAGTCACCTGCAGGACCAGATGGGATGGGGAATAAAATGACCTGAGCTAGATAAAGTATTAGTACAAGTAAATATAGAGTCACCTGCAGGACCAGATGGGATGGGGAATAAAATGACCTGAGCTAGATAAAGTATTAGTACAAGTAAATATAGAGTCACCTGCAGGACCAGATGGGATGGGGAATAAAATGACCTGAGCTAGATAAAGTATTAGTACAAGTAAATATAGAGTCACCTGCAGGACCAGATGGGATGGGGAATAAAATGACCTGAGCTAGATAAAGTATTAGTACAAGTAAATATAGAGTCACCTGCAGGACCAGATGGGATGGGGAATAAAATGACCTGAGCTAGATAAAGTATTAGTACAAGTAAATATAGAGTCACCTGCAGGACCAGATGGGATGGGGAATAAAATGACCTGAGCTAGATAAAGTATTAGTACAAGTAAATATAGAGTCACCTGCAGGACCAGATGGGATGGGGAATAAAATGACCTGAGCTAGATAAAGTATTAGTACAAGTAAATATAGAGTCACCTGCAGGACCAGATGGGATGGGGAATAAAATGACCTGAGCTAGATAAAGTATTAGTACAAGTAAATATAGAGTCACCTGCAGGACCAGATGGGATGGGGAATAAAATGACCTGAGCTAGATAAAGTATTAGTACAAGTAAATATAGAGTCACCTGCAGGACCAGATGGGATGGGGAATAAAATGACCTGAGCTAGATAAAGTATTAGTACAAGTAAATATAGAGTCACCTGCAGGACCAGATGGGATGGGGAATAAAATGACCTGAGCTAGATAAAGTATTAGTACAAGTAAATATAGAGTCACCTGCAGGACCAGATGGGATGGGGAATAAAATGACCTGAGCTAGATAAAGTATTAGTACAAGTAAATATAGAGTCACCTGCAGGACCAGATGGGATGGGGAATAAAATGACCTGAGCTAGATAAAGTATTAGTACAAGTAAATATAGAGTCACCTGCAGGACCAGATGGGATGGGGAATAAAATGACCTGAGCTAGATAAAGTATTAGTACAAGTAAATATAGAGTCACCTGCAGGACCAGATGGGATGGGGAATAAAATGACCTGAGCTAGATAAAGTATTAGTACAAGTAAATATAGAGTCACCTGCAGGACCAGATGGGATGGGGAATAAAATGACCTGAGCTAGATAAAGTATTAGTACAAGTAAATATAGAGTCACCTGCAGGACCAGATGGGATGGGGAATAAAATGACCTGAGCTAGATAAAGTATTAGTACAAGTAAATATAGAGTCACCTGCAGGACCAGATGGGATGGGGAATAAAATGACCTGAGCTAGATAAAGTATTAGTACAAGTAAATATAGAGTCACCTGCAGGACCAGATGGGATGGGGAATAAAATGACCTGAGCTAGATAAAGTATTAGTACAAGTAAATATAGAGTCACCTGCAGGACCAGATGGGATGGGGAATAAAATGACCTGAGCTAGATAAAGTATTAGTACAAGTAAATATAGAGTCACCTGCAGGACCAGATGGGATGGGGAATAAAATGACCTGAGCTAGATAAAGTATTAGTACAAGTAAATATAGAGTCACCTGCAGGACCAGATGGGATGGGGAATAAAATGACCTGAGCTAGATAAAGTATTAGTACAAGTAAATATAGAGTCACCTGCAGGACCAGATGGGATGGGGAATAAAATGACCTGAGCTAGATAAAGTATTAGTACAAGTAAATATAGAGTCACCTGCAGGACCAGATGGGATGGGGAATAAAATGACCTGAGCTAGATAAAGTATTAGTACAAGTAAATATAGAGTCACCTGCAGGACCAGATGGGATGGGGAATAAAATGACCTGAGCTAGATAAAGTATTAGTACAAGTAAATATAGAGTCACCTGCAGGACCAGATGGGATGGGGAATAAAATGACCTGAGCTAGATAAAGTATTAGTACAAGTAAATATAGAGTCACCTGCAGGACCAGATGGGATGGGGAATAAAATGACCTGAGCTAGATAAAGTATTAGTACAAGTAAATATAGAGTCACCTGCAGGACCAGATGGGATGGGGAATAAAATGACCTGAGCTAGATAAAGTATTAGTACAAGTAAATATAGAGTCACCTGCAGGACCAGATGGGATGGGGAATAAAATGACCTGAGCTAGATAAAGTATTAGTACAAGTAAATATAGAGTCACCTGCAGGACCAGATGGGATGGGGAATAAAATGACCTGAGCTAGATAAAGTATTAGTACAAGTAAATATAGAGTCACCTGCAGGACCAGATGGGATGGGGAATAAAATGACCTGAGCTAGATAAAGTATTAGTACAAGTAAATATAGAGTCACCTGCAGGACCAGATGGGATGGGGAATAAAATGACCTGAGCTAGATAAAGTATTAGTACAAGTAAATATAGAGTCACCTGCAGGACCAGATGGGATGGGGAATAAAATGACCTGAGCTAGATAAAGTATTAGTACAAGTAAATATAGAGTCACCTGCAGGACCAGATGGGATGGGGAATAAAATGACCTGAGCTAGATAAAGTATTAGTACAAGTAAATATAGAGTCACCTGCAGGACCAGATGGGATGGGGAATAAAATGACCTGAGCTAGATAAAGTATTAGTACAAGTAAATATAGAGTCACCTGCAGGACCAGATGGGATGGGGAATAAAATGACCTGAGCTAGATAAAGTATTAGTACAAGTAAATATAGAGTCACCTGCAGGACCAGATGGGATGGGGAATAAAATGACCTGAGCTAGATAAAGTATTAGTACAAGTAAATATAGAGTCACCTGCAGGACCAGATGGGATGGGGAATAAAATGACCTGAGCTAGATAAAGTATTAGTACAAGTAAATATAGAGTCACCTGCAGGACCAGATGGGATGGGGAATAAAATGACCTGAGCTAGATAAAGTATTAGTACAAGTAAATATAGAGTCACCTGCAGGACCAGATGGGATGGGGAATAAAATGACCTGAGCTAGATAAAGTATTAGTACAAGTAAATATAGAGTCACCTGCAGGACCAGATGGGATGGGGAATAAAATGACCTGAGCTAGATAAAGTATTAGTACAAGTAAATATAGAGTCACCTGCAGGACCAGATGGGATGGGGAATAAAATGACCTGAGCTAGATAAAGTATTAGTACAAGTAAATATAGAGTCACCTGCAGGACCAGATGGGATGGGGAATAAAATGACCTGAGCTAGATAAAGTATTAGTACAAGTAAATATAGAGTCACCTGCAGGACCAGATGGGATGGGGAATAAAATGACCTGAGCTAGATAAAGTATTAGTACAAGTAAATATAGAGTCACCTGCAGGACCAGATGGGATGGGGAATAAAATGACCTGAGCTAGATAAAGTATTAGTACAAGTAAATATAGAGTCACCTGCAGGACCAGATGGGATGGGGAATAAAATGACCTGAGCTAGATAAAGTATTAGTACAAGTAAATATAGAGTCACCTGCAGGACCAGATGGGATGGGGAATAAAATGACCTGAGCTAGATAAAGTATTAGTACAAGTAAATATAGAGTCACCTGCAGGACCAGATGGGATGGGGAATAAAATGACCTGAGCTAGATAAAGTATTAGTACAAGTAAATATAGAGTCACCTGCAGGACCAGATGGGATGGGGAATAAAATGACCTGAGCTAGATAAAGTATTAGTACAAGTAAATATAGAGTCACCTGCAGGACCAGATGGGATGGGGAATAAAATGACCTGAGCTAGATAAAGTATTAGTACAAGTAAATATAGAGTCACCTGCAGGACCAGATGGGATGGGGAATAAAATGACCTGAGCTAGATAAAGTATTAGTACAAGTAAATATAGAGTCACCTGCAGGACCAGATGGGATGGGGAATAAAATGACCTGAGCTAGATAAAGTATTAGTACAAGTAAATATAGAGTCACCTGCAGGACCAGATGGGATGGGGAATAAAATGACCTGAGCTAGATAAAGTATTAGTACAAGTAAATATAGAGTCACCTGCAGGACCAGATGGGATGGGGAATAAAATGACCTGAGCTAGATAAAGTATTAGTACAAGTAAATATAGAGTCACCTGCAGGACCAGATGGGATGGGGAATAAAATGACCTGAGCTAGATAAAGTATTAGTACAAGTAAATATAGAGTCACCTGCAGGACCAGATGGGATGGGGAATAAAATGACCTGAGCTAGATAAAGTATTAGTACAAGTAAATATAGAGTCACCTGCAGGACCAGATGGGATGGGGAATAAAATGACCTGAGCTAGATAAAGTATTAGTACAAGTAAATATAGAGTCACCTGCAGGACCAGATGGGATGGGGAATAAAATGACCTGAGCTAGATAAAGTATTAGTACAAGTAAATATAGAGTCACCTGCAGGACCAGATGGGATGGGGAATAAAATGACCTGAGCTAGATAAAGTATTAGTACAAGTAAATATAGAGTCACCTGCAGGACCAGATGGGATGGGGAATAAAATGACCTGAGCTAGATAAAGTATTAGTACAAGTAAATATAGAGTCACCTGCAGGACCAGATGGGATGGGGAATAAAATGACCTGAGCTAGATAAAGTATTAGTACAAGTAAATATAGAGTCACCTGCAGGACCAGATGGGATGGGGAATAAAATGACCTGAGCTAGATAAAGTATTAGTACAAGTAAATATAGAGTCACCTGCAGGACCAGATGGGATGGGGAATAAAATGACCTGAGCTAGATAAAGTATTAGTACAAGTAAATATAGAGTCACCTGCAGGACCAGATGGGATGGGGAATAAAATGACCTGAGCTAGATAAAGTATTAGTACAAGTAAATATAGAGTCACCTGCAGGACCAGATGGGATGGGGAATAAAATGACCTGAGCTAGATAAAGTATTAGTACAAGTAAATATAGAGTCACCTGCAGGACCAGATGGGATGGGGAATAAAATGACCTGAGCTAGATAAAGTATTAGTACAAGTAAATATAGAGTCACCTGCAGGACCAGATGGGATGGGGAATAAAATGACCTGAGCTAGATAAAGTATTAGTACAAGTAAATATAGAGTCACCTGCAGGACCAGATGGGATGGGAATAAAATGACCTGAGCTAGATAAAGTATTAGTACAAGTAAATATAGAGTCACCTGCAGGACCAGATGGGATGGGGAATAAAATGACCTGAGCTAGATAAAGTATTAGTACAAGTAAATATAGAGTCACCTGCAGGACCAGATGGGATGGGGAATAAAATGACCTGAGCTAGATAAAGTATTAGTACAAGTAAATATAGAGTCACCTGCAGGACCAGATGGGATGGGGAATAAAATGACCTGAGCTAGATAAAGTATTAGTACAAGTAAATATAGAGTCACCTGCAGGACCAGATGGGATGGGGAATAAAATGACCTGAGCTAGATAAAGTATTAGTACAAGTAAATATAGAGTCACCTGCAGGACCAGATGGGATGGGGAATAAAATGACCTGAGCTAGATAAAGTATTAG
Source organism: Protopterus annectens (assembly GCF_019279795.1). Lineage (NCBI taxonomy): Eukaryota > Metazoa > Chordata > Ceratodontiformes > Protopteridae > Protopterus > Protopterus annectens. The sequence continues at coordinate 310,466,335 of NC_056744.1, forward strand.
TACAAGTAAATATAGAGTCACCTGCAGGACCAGATGGGATGGGGAATAAAATGACCTGAGCTAGATAAAGTATTAGTACAAGTAAATATAGAGTCACCTGCAGGACCAGATGGGATGGGGAATAAAATGACCTGAGCTAGATAAAGTATTAGTACAAGTAAATATAGAGTCACCTGCAGGACCAGATGGGATGGGGAATAAAATGACCTGAGCTAGATAAAGTATTAGTACAAGTAAATATAGAGTCACCTGCAGGACCAGATGGGATGGGGAATAAAATGACCTGAGCTAGATAAAGTATTAGTACAAGTAAATATAGAGTCACCTGCAGGACCAGATGGGATGGGGAATAAAATGACCTGAGCTAGATAAAGTATTAGTACAAGTAAATATAGAGTCACCTGCAGGACCAGATGGGATGGGGAATAAAATGACCTGAGCTAGATAAAGTATTAGTACAAGTAAATATAGAGTCACCTGCAGGACCAGATGGGATGGGGAATAAAATGACCTGAGCTAGATAAAGTATTAGTACAAGTAAATATAGAGTCACCTGCAGGACCAGATGGGATGGGGAATAAAATGACCTGAGCTAGATAAAGTATTAGTACAAGTAAATATAGAGTCACCTGCAGGACCAGATGGGATGGGGAATAAAATGACCTGAGCTAGATAAAGTATTAGTACAAGTAAATATAGAGTCACCTGCAGGACCAGATGGGATGGGGAATAAAATGACCTGAGCTAGATAAAGTATTAGTACAAGTAAATATAGAGTCACCTGCAGGACCAGATGGGATGGGGAATAAAATGACCTGAGCTAGATAAAGTATTAGTACAAGTAAATATAGAGTCACCTGCAGGACCAGATGGGATGGGGAATAAAATGACCTGAGCTAGATAAAGTATTAGTACAAGTAAATATAGAGTCACCTGCAGGACCAGATGGGATGGGGAATAAAATGACCTGAGCTAGATAAAGTATTAGTACAAGTAAATATAGAGTCACCTGCAGGACCAGATGGGATGGGGAATAAAATGACCTGAGCTAGATAAAGTATTAGTACAAGTAAATATAGAGTCACCTGCAGGACCAGATGGGATGGGGAATAAAATGACCTGAGCTAGATAAAGTATTAGTACAAGTAAATATAGAGTCACCTGCAGGACCAGATGGGATGGGGAATAAAATGACCTGAGCTAGATAAAGTATTAGTACAAGTAAATATAGAGTCACCTGCAGGACCAGATGGGATGGGGAATAAAATGACCTGAGCTAGATAAAGTATTAGTACAAGTAAATATAGAGTCACCTGCAGGACCAGATGGGATGGGGAATAAAATGACCTGAGCTAGATAAAGTATTAGTACAAGTAAATATAGAGTCACCTGCAGGACCAGATGGGATGGGGAATAAAATGACCTGAGCTAGATAAAGTATTAGTACAAGTAAATATAGAGTCACCTGCAGGACCAGATGGGATGGGGAATAAAATGACCTGAGCTAGATAAAGTATTAGTACAAGTAAATATAGAGTCACCTGCAGGACCAGATGGGATGGGGAATAAAATGACCTGAGCTAGATAAAGTATTAGTACAAGTAAATATAGAGTCACCTGCAGGACCAGATGGGATGGGGAATAAAATGACCTGAGCTAGATAAAGTATTAGTACAAGTAAATATAGAGTCACCTGCAGGACCAGATGGGATGGGGAATAAAATGACCTGAGCTAGATAAAGTATTAGTACAAGTAAATATAGAGTCACCTGCAGGACCAGATGGGATGGGGAATAAAATGACCTGAGCTAGATAAAGTATTAGTACAAGTAAATATAGAGTCACCTGCAGGACCAGATGGGATGGGGAATAAAATGACCTGAGCTAGATAAAGTATTAGTACAAGTAAATATAGAGTCACCTGCAGGACCAGATGGGATGGGGAATAAAATGACCTGAGCTAGATAAAGTATTAGTACAAGTAAATATAGAGTCACCTGCAGGACCAGATGGGATGGGGAATAAAATGACCTGAGCTAGATAAAGTATTAGTACAAGTAAATATAGAGTCACCTGCAGGACCAGATGGGATGGGGAATAAAATGACCTGAGCTAGATAAAGTATTAGTACAAGTAAATATAGAGTCACCTGCAGGACCAGATGGGATGGGGAATAAAATGACCTGAGCTAGATAAAGTATTAGTACAAGTAAATATAGAGTCACCTGCAGGACCAGATGGGATGGGGAATAAAATGACCTGAGCTAGATAAAGTATTAGTACAAGTAAATATAGAGTCACCTGCAGGACCAGATGGGATGGGGAATAAAATGACCTGAGCTAGATAAAGTATTAGTACAAGTAAATATAGAGTCACCTGCAGGACCAGATGGGATGGGGAATAAAATGACCTGAGCTAGATAAAGTATTAGTACAAGTAAATATAGAGTCACCTGCAGGACCAGATGGGATGGGGAATAAAATGACCTGAGCTAGATAAAGTATTAGTACAAGTAAATATAGAGTCACCTGCAGGACCAGATGGGATGGGGAATAAAATGACCTGAGCTAGATAAAGTATTAGTACAAGTAAATATAGAGTCACCTGCAGGACCAGATGGGATGGGGAATAAAATGACCTGAGCTAGATAAAGTATTAGTACAAGTAAATATAGAGTCACCTGCAGGACCAGATGGGATGGGGAATAAAATGACCTGAGCTAGATAAAGTATTAGTACAAGTAAATATAGAGTCACCTGCAGGACCAGATGGGATGGGGAATAAAATGACCTGAGCTAGATAAAGTATTAGTACAAGTAAATATAGAGTCACCTGCAGGACCAGATGGGATGGGGAATAAAATGACCTGAGCTAGATAAAGTATTAGTACAAGTAAATATAGAGTCACCTGCAGGACCAGATGGGATGGGGAATAAAATGACCTGAGCTAGATAAAGTATTAGTACAAGTAAATATATAGTCACCTGCAGGACCAGATGGGATGGGGAATAAAATGACCTGAGCTAGATAAAGTATTAGTACAAGTAAATATAGAGTCACCTGCAGGACCAGATGGAATGGGGAATAAAATGACCTGAGCTAGATAAAGTATTAGTGCAAGTAAATATAGAGTCACCTGCAGGACCAGATGGGATGGGGAATAAAATGACCTGAGCTAGATAAAGTATTAGTACAAGTAAATATAAATTCACCTGCAGGACCAGATGGGATGGGGAATAAAATGACCTGAGCTAGATAAAGTATCAGTACAAGTAAATATAGAGTCACCTGCAGGACCAGATGGAATGGGGAATAAAATGACCTGAGCTAGATAAAGTATTAGTACAAGTAAATATAGAGTCACCTGCAGGACCAGATGGAATGGGGAATAAAATGACCTGAGCTAGATAAAGTATTAGTACAAGTAAATATAGATTCACCTGCAGAACCAGATGGAATGGGGAATAAAATGACCTGAGCTAGATAAAGTATTAGTACAAGTAAATATATAGTCACCTGCAGGACCAGATGGGATGGGGAATAAAATGACCTGAGCTAGATAAAGTATTAGTACAAGTAAATGTAGAGTCACCTGCAGGACCAGATGGGATGGGGAATAAAATGACCTGAGCTAGATAAAGTATTAGTACAAGTAAATATAGAATCACCTGCAGGACCAGATGGAATGCGGAATAAAATGACCTGAGCTAGATAAAGTATTAGTGCAAGTAAATATAGAGTCACCTGCAGGACCAGATGGGATGGGGAATAAAATGACCTGAGCTAGATAAAGTATTAGCACAAGTAAATATAGAGTTACCTGCAGCACCAGACGGGATGGGGAATAAAATGACCTGAGTTAGATAAAGTATTAGTGCAAGTAAATATAGAGTCACCTGCAGGACCAGATGGGATGGGGAATAACATGACCTGAGCTAGATAAAGTATTAGTACAATTAAATATAGAGTCACCTGCAGGACCAGATGGGATGGGGAATAAAATTACCTGAGCTAGGTAAAGTATTAGTGCAAGTAAATATAGAGTCACCTGCAGGACCAGATGGGATGGGGAATAACATGTTTAAAAATTTAAGGCACTGCTAAAAATATAGTTTTTAAAGATATTTTTCTGTGAGTCAAATACCTTCATTCATTTGTGTATAAAGAATTATGTAGTGGAATACTTGAATTCATATGGAAGAAAGAAAACAGAAGATAATTAAAAAGAACTGGAGACCATAGTATTGAATAATAATGACTATAAGATCTTTATGAAAGTATACAATAGAGATTTGAAACTAAAATGGAAAATATTATGGAAGATCATATATATAGTATAAGGGGAACTGGTGTCAAGAATTGTTAATAATAGAGAAAATGTGAATGATATTATGAACAGAAAAGAATAAACAAAATCATGATAGGTGACTTTTAGGCATTAGACACAACTGGATTTGAAATCTTATGGGTAATAATGAAAAAAATGTAAGTGAGAAAGTCAGGAAATTAAGTACGTCTGTGTAAAGTAATAATAATAATGAAGAAACAATCTTGTAAATGAGTGGTTAACCAGGAAGTACACATGACCAATTGTGTCAGACAGAGATGCTCAATGAGTTGTATACTCTTTGCATTAGTTATGAATGTGATAGTATGTAAAATAAATTACAAAATGAAGGAGGTGGAGTATATAACACCTAAAGAGTTAAGAATTCCACTTCTGTTAACATGTGCAGATGACATTATAATAATTGCAAAAACAAAATTTGGATAAAAGAAGTAATAATTTGCACAACTGACTGTCTAGAGATGATTGGGATGACTTTAAATAAAGTAAATGTTTAGGTGATGTAGCAACGATTGGGGTATATATTTTACAATGTATTAAACTTGTGTATTGGGTATAAAATTTGGGAATAAAGATGTAAGTAGAATTCAATGGAAAAAAATAGAACAAATAAAACAAACCTGTCTTTTCTGGAGAACATATAAATTATCATTCATAAAACTACGTATTTGATATATTCAGAAGTGATGGGAAAATAGCATACTTAGCAAGTGTATTTATGTTGCAACAGTATTTGAAAATGAATTATTGCAGATATTTTATTTTCATTTATTTGGGCTTCTGGATTAAACCTAATAAAAAGAGGAGTTTTGTGTGTACATGAAGAATAAGGTTTAGGGTTAATTAACCCAGTGGTATACGCTGCTTCATTCAATTTGTACAAAGTGTTAAAATGTATACATGAAAAAGATGAGAGTTTAGTAGTAAAAATGTATAAGTATGATAAATTTGGGAGTATGTTAAAAAAGATTAAATTAGAAAAAAAGACTGTAAAATGAGGAAATAAAACATTATAAAGAAAAATATTTTTTGTGGAAAATAAAAATTGATACAAAAAAGCTAGAAAAGTACATTATAACAATGTAATGATAAAACGTCACTACGTAAAACCATGGGAAAATCTAACAGATGAAAAAATTAAAGCTATAAAAATAAGAAGCAAAAGGTGAAATTATTTATTTTTTTATTTTACATTTGTTGACCGGGCTAGTCTAACTGGATACATGCCCATTTTCAGTAGAGGCCCAAGGAGAAAAGCTCCAGGAAAACATACAAAAGTTAATAAAGCTTAAAAAGTAAAAAGCAGCCATTGTTACATAAACATTATAACAGAAATTAATTAAAAACTATTTTTTTTTTCAGAAGATGTGCAGAATTATACTACTCAAAGTGAACAATAACAATAATATATATGGAAACATAGATTTATATGCAAAACATAGTATATAGAGGCATTATAGGGAGGACTGTAATGGATGTAGGCTGAAAATAAGAGTTAAGAATAAAAGTTAGTCAGGGTTGGTACAGGAGCATAACCAGTGGTTATTGAGAAATAGTTTTAGATTCCTTTTAAAAAGTGGGGGAGCGGTCTGAGATGTAAGGTCAGGTGGTAGTTGATTCCATACTTTTCCGACAGCGTTAGAGAACAAGGAGTCGCCTGCTGAGTTTTTTGATTTGGTAGTATTAATCAACATTTTGTTTGAGGAGCGTAGATTCTTGAGGTTATTATATCAGAAAGTAAAATGTCAAGATTCTGTATAAACTGTCTGAAGTACTCACTCAGCATGTCTGTGTTAACTGTCAACTGTCCAATGATGGCTGATAGTCAGTACTTCCACAGCGTGTCTGTGTAAACTGTCCAATGATGGCTGTTACCCAGTACTGACACAGCATGTCTGTGCAAATTGTCCGATGCTAGCTGATACTCAGTACTCACATAGCATGTCTGTGTAAACTGTCCAATGCTGGCTGTTACCCAGTACTGACACAGCATGTCTGTGTAAATTGTCCGATGCTGGCTGATAGTACTGACACAGCATGTTTGTGTCAAGTGTCTGATGCTGACTGATACTCAGTACTCACACAGCATGTCTGTATCAACTATCTGATGCTGGCTCATACTCAGTACTCCCTAAGCATGTCTGTGTAAACTGTCCGATGCTGGCTGACACTCAGTACCCCCCAAGCATGTCTGTGTAAACTGTCTGATGCTGGCTGATACTGAGTACTCCTTAAGCATGCCTGTGTAAACTGTCTATTGCAGTCTGATACTCAGTACTCACACAGCATGTCTGTGTAAACTGTCCGATGCTGGCTGACACTCAGTACCCCCCAAGCATGTCTGTGTAAACTGTCTGATGCTGGCTGATACTGAGTACTCCTTAAGCATGCCTGTGTAAACTGTCTAATGCAGTCTGATACTCAGTACTCACACAGCATGTCTGTGTAAACTGTCCAATGCTGGCTGTTACCCAGTACTGACACAGCATGTCTGTGTAAATTGTCCGATGCTGGCTGATAGTACTGACACAGCATGTTTGTGTCAACTGTCTGATGCTGACTGATACTCAGTACTCACACAGCATGTCTGTATCAACTATCTGATGCTGGCTGATACTCAGTACTCCCTAAGCATGTCTGTGTAAACTGTCCGATGCTGGCTGATACTCAGTACCCCCCCAAGCATGTCTGTGTAAACTGTCTGATGCTGGCTGATACTGAGTACTCCTTAAGCATGCCTGTGTAAACTGTCTAATGCAGTCTGATACTCAGTACTCACACAGCATGTCTGTGTCAACTGTCCAATGGTGGCTGATACCCAGTACCCCCCCAAGCATGCTTGTGTAAACTATCTAATGCTGTCTGATACTCAGTACTCACACAGCATGTCTGTGTAAACTCTCCAATGCTGGCTGACACTCAGTACTCACACAGCATGGCTGTGTCAACTGTCCAGTGCTGGCTGATACTGAGTACTCCTTAAGCATGTCTGTGTAAACTGTCTAATGCTGTCTGATACTCAGTACTCACACAGCATGTCTGTGTCAACTGTCTAATGGTGGCTGACACCCAGTACCCCCCAAGCATGTCTGTGTAAACTGTTTAATACCGTCTGATATGCAGTACTCACACAACATGTCTGTGTAAACTCTCCAATGCTGGCTGATACTCAGTACTCACACAGCATGTCTGTGTAAACTGTCCAATGCTGGCTGATACTCAGTGCTTTCCCAGCAAGTCTGTGTCAACTGTCTGATTCTGGCTGATATTCAATACTCACACAGCATGTCTGTGTAAACTGTCTGATGTTGGCTGATACTGTGTACACACACAGCATGTCTGTGTAAACTGCCCAATGCTGGCTGATACTCAGTACTCACACAGCATGTCTGTGTAAACTGTCCAGTGCTGGCTGATACTCAGTACTCACACAGCATGTCTGTGTAAACTGTCCAGTGCTGGCTGATACTCAGTGCTTACACAGCATGTCTGTGTCAACTGTCAGATGCTGGCTGATACTCAGTCCTCACACAGCATGTCTGTGTAAACCGCCCGATGCTGGCTGATACTCAGTCCTCACACAGCATGTCTGTGTAAACTGCCCGATGCTGACTGATACCCAGTACTTGCACAGCATGTCTGTGTAAACTGCCCGATGCTGGCTGATACTCAGTGCTTACACAGCATGTCTGTGTAAACTGCCCGATGCTGACTGATACCCAGTACTTGCACAGCATGTCTGTGTAAACCGCCCGATGCTGATTGATACCCAGTGCTTGCACAGCATGCCCATACCACTGTCCATTGCTGGCTGATACCTTGCCTAGCCAAAATGTCCTGTTTCTCTTTGGATAACTATATTATACTGAAAAGCGTTTTCACAATATCTTTTCTAATTTCCATTTGCAGTCGTATTAGTATGGAAAAACCACAAACTACTGTAATCAAAACTTCTAAAAGCTCAGAATTTTTTTTTCATAGTGGATTGCCGTTACCCCTTTACTAAGGCTTTACACAGTACTGCCCCACTCTATTTGTATAGGTTACCCCATACCTATTTTATCCCCACTGAGCTTGCTGTACCTCTGGGTCAGAAATTATATTTTGAGCTCTAACTTTCTGTCTAAGAAGAGTACAGCAGAACATGTAAGCTATGAAACACCATTGCCTTTCTCTGCACAAATTCAAAGCAATGGCTAATTAAACTGACTTATATTAGAAAGTCACTTAGGATACACCTGAAGTTCTCTGTTGCTCATTTATACACTCTGTGAGATTCAACCAGTGTGATACTTCACTGGTTTTATTAACCAGTACAGTCTTACACTTGATACCCTGCTGTCTGCCTGTGCATGTTGGCTTAGAATTATTATTAGCAAAAGCAGCATTCATTCTCTCATATACAATGTTTTTTGTTTGAATCTGTCTCAAGTTTGGAGAGTTTGTCCAGAAAACTTCCATTAGACCTACTAACTAAACTGTTGCATATTTCCACGTTTCCTTCTGAGGCATTTTATGTGAGATGAGTTTTATCTGTGGTATGCAGGTTTTTACTTTATTCCTTGACTGGGCAGACTCATGGTGCCAAAAACACTGTACCTAAGCTCTGAACAAGCGCTAACAAAGAAATGCACATGCAACTCCTACTCCAGATATATGCGACCCACGTGTACCAACAGAGAAAGGTACAAGAAGACACTATAACTCCAGAAATGTGTGACCCATGGGTATCAACAAAGAAAGGCACAGGGCATTACTGTCCCAGGTATGAGGGAGCCACAGGTACTAACAAAGAAAGGCACAAGACACTGTTACCCCAGGAATATGTGACCCAAAGCAAAGGTACCAGCAGAGAAAAACACGAGACACTATTACTCCAGGAACATGTGACTCACAAAGGGGGTGCAGGTGACACTAGGATATTTAAACACTATACCAAGGCAAAGAGTGAAAAATTTATATTTCACTCACATGATGGGGGGGGGGCACTGTTTGGTCATGTGGTTGCAGTCTAATTGACTTAACTACAGACCTCTCATTAATTATTTATGGCCTTTATGGCTACTGTATGACTGCATCATTTTAAAAAAGCTGTACATTTTTAAAGTAACACCACTGTATACGTCAAACTTATTTTGGATCAGCCTCAGTGCCTTGCACAGAAACAGTGGGAAAGGCACACATGTGTACAACCATGATCACGATGACACATCAATACATCATTTGAGTGTCACTGCCACTGGTGGGGCAAGAAGGACATGAAAACATTCTGCAATCTCTGAATGCACACAACAGGCACGTTTCATACTTACAAGGAACACACAGCTGGAGTCAATTTAAAGGTAACTTTATTTACAAGGGGCTAATGTTCAAATGAAATGAATGTCTTAAAATATTTTAATATATAAAAAATAATATTTGCAGTGATAAAATGATACAGGATTTTTTAGTTTCATTATTGGTAGCTACATTGATATGTACTGTAGAGTGACTATAAAACTCATTATGAAATTCCATATTATTCTTGCCAGCTATATTGCAATGCACTTCAATGGCAAGTAAAACCTCTTCCTGGAATATTTTTTTCCTTGCAGTAATTGAAGGACAGAGACTGACAGGGGAAATGACATGGAGTGTTTCCTTTCATTTTGGGTTGGTGCAGGTTTATAAATACTTTCATTTGAAGTATTTTTACACTATACATTTATTTCCAAATTGCTACACTGCACTCCTGAGTTTGCTGTACTTTGGATGAGACATTAAACTGAGATCTCATCTAATTGAGTTGGTGGTAGCTCAGGTGGATGTATAAGATCCCAGGGCACCTATCGAAAAGAGTATGGGAATGTCCCCAATATTCTGTCCAAATATCCTCCAATAGTGAGAATAACACCTTGGGTTTTCCCTGAAAAGAGGCCACTAGCCTAGTGGAACTAACCTGGACAACAAACAATAGATAGATTAGATAGATAGACAGATAGATAGATAGATAGATAGATAGATAGATAGATAGATAGATAGATAGATAGATAGATAGACAGATAGAAAGAAAGATAGATAGACAGACAGACAAAGTTTCCTGAGAGCACAACAGTACAAAGCTTAGCATTGCTGACTCATAGAACATACTGTGAAACAGCTGCCTCAAAGAATTAGTTCTGTGGTTCATTTCACAGCTAGGATACCTTTTATGTGCCATCTACATGGCCTCCCTGAGATCAGCTTTAACATAACAGTTTTTAAAAGTGTTTAAGCAAAAGCTTCACAGGCTCATAGGAAGTTACTAGGCTATTGGCTCTTTGGCCCTTATAAGCTGAGCCAAGAGTTTAGTCCATGTTTAGACAAGTCAGCACCCAGAGCCCCTGTCCAGCAAAAACACAGGTGGAATCCTAGGAGTGTATGTTCTCTTTCCCATCCAGTTATCCAGCGTGTAATTAAAAAGGGATAATGAGGTACTCTTCTTGGCATGGAGGGGGAGTCTATTCCACAGAAGGGGGTGTCTCTGGGACACAAACCAGAATGAGGTTGTGTGTGTGGGTTACTCGAGTGGAGCTTGACTTGTGGATATGCAGCAGTCCCATCAAGGTGGGGTCTGAGATTGCTTTGTATGCCAGACAGAGGTCACCTCTGAGGAGTCTGTATGAAAGTGAGTAGAGGGACAGGGCTTTTAGCCTACCTGTGTAGGGGAGGTGTTTGAGGCCCTGCATTCTCCTAGTGAGGAACCTCTGTGGTCTGTCCAGCTGCTGCATGTGCTTTGCAAGATACATGCCGAAAGGGGCACTTTGCACAATAAAATGAGGACACAAGTATAAAATAATAAAAGCAAAAGAAAATGGAATGCAAGGTGATACAAAAACAACTGGAAAATGCAATAAAACAGCAACCAGATAAATTCATAAAACATGAGTAACCAAAAGCAAGTTAAAATAGATATGTCTTGAGAGATCATTTGAATCCACTCACCGTGTGTGTGTGTGTGTGTGTGTGTGTGTGTGTGTGTGTGTGTGTGTGTGTGTGTGTGTGTGTGTGTGTGTGTGTCTGTGTGCGCATTCTTGTAATGGACTGGATGTCTCACTCACAACTACTCCTCTTCCATAGGTCCACTGTTTCCTGGGATATGCTTTGGTGATCTGTAATCCTGAATATAAAACAAGCAATGGGAAATTAATGCATATTTATTTTGTGCAATGTATTTGTAACAGCTAGTAGAAGCAGATGGTCTCTACCTATAAATCATCATTACCATCATGATAATTTTTCTATTTATACATGGGGTCAAGGTTTTAGGCCAACGGTTGTCACGTCTCTTCATTTAGAGCCACTCTGCTAGCGTCTTCAACAGTCATGTGATAGGAAGTCTCTCATGATGTCATAAGCTGTCTCTCATGCACTCTATCCACACATGCAGTTTATCCATATCTTAGCTGGACGTCCTTCTCTGTTCTTCCCTTCTTTCAGGCTCTCCCAAACCTTCTTTACCAAATCATCTTCTAACTTCCTGCACATGTGCCTGAACCAGAGTAATGCAATCTGTTCTCTTTTACCTTCTCTGTTACTGAGCTTCCTTTGGCTTGTGCTCTGATGTTTTAATTTCTTCATCTGTCAAATTGTGTGCATCAACCTCTCTCAAACATGTCATCGCCATCATGTGTAGCTTTCTCAACTTCCCTGCCTTCACTGCCCAGCTTTCTGTACCATAGGTTCATAGGTTCATAGGTTGGTACTGGGCTATCTGCCCAAAGGCATATATTAGCCCAGCCAGGTTGTGCGGTATTCACCGTCCCTTTAGTAGTTCCCTAGACCCTTGTACTAGCAGCTAGTACCCTTGGCCCCTATCTGTTAGTGCTGTTGGTGTGATCTTTCTGTTACCCATCCACTCATCAAGGTTCCTCTTGAAGAGTGATAGTGAGGGGCTCTGTCTTATGTAGATCGGGACCCTGTTCCATAGTAAGGGAAGTCTCTGCAAAGGGGATCTATCCCTCCAGCATGTTCTATTCATTGTTGTGTTGAGGTTTATATCCCTAGAGCGTGTAGCTCGAGTAGATTTGGTTTTGCTAAGCTGGAACATGTTCAACAATTCTGGGTTGGACATGGCTCTGTACATTAAACAGAGATTGCCTCTAAGAAAGCAGTATGCAACAGAGAACAGTCTTAGCTTTTTCAATCGTGCTGCATAGGGCAACTGTTTGAGGCCAGTAATCCTCTTGGTTAGGTACCTCTGTGGTCTCTCCAGCTGCTGGAGATGTCTAGCCAGGTACATTCCAATTGGTGCATTGTACTCAATAATGGGTCTGATGAGGGAAGAGTAGAGGGGCACCATTACATCCTTAGATCTTGATGTGAACCCTTTCGTGATCAGATGGGTCA
>NC_056744.1:310486550-310514050 GCF_019279795.1 Protopterus annectens
GCCATTATTGAATCCCCAGATGATGTGGATACTCTACAAAAGGGCCTTACAGAAACAGATGCTTGGTGCCAGAGCCATGGGCTTAAGCTCAATGCCAAGAAATGTATAGTTATTCCCTTTGGTAAAAAACATGTACCCATAAATTACCACATAAGTGGCAGTACACTAAACACCAAAAGTGTGATAAGAGACTTAGAGACACAGGTGGGCAGTGGTCTCCCCTTCAATAACCACATCGCCACAACAGTCAGGAAATCCTTCTATGTGGCACACCTCATCACTAAGGGCTTTTCATCCAGACAAAAGGAGGCCCTTGTCCCACTGTACTCAGCCCTCATTAGACCCATTATATAATACAATGCCCCATTTGGCATGTGCCTCTCAAGACATCTGCAACAACTGGAAAGGCCGCAGGAATACCTCACTAAAAGAATCACAGGCCTAAAGCAAATGCCCTATGCTAACCGCCTTAAAAGACTCCAGCTATATCGTCTACTATCGCATATCGTCTACTCAGAGGTGACCTCTGCTTAACATACAAGGCCATGTCAAACTCAGAGCTGTTGGACATGCTACACTTAAAGAAATCCCAACCCCTCAGAGCCACATGCTCCAGGGATCTAAACCTTGTCATCACAATAAACAAAACATGCTGGAGGGATAGGTTCCTGACCCAGAGACTCCCCAGACAGGGGTCCAGGGAAGTAAATAGTGTGGGAAGAAATAGCCAGGGAATTGTTATGTCTAGGCTTGTATAGGCCCTAGGGCCGATAGCCTATTACCAACCTATGAACCTATGAACCTATGACAGCTCACTGAGCTCTGCTGTGTGCTACCATCTTAGAGGAGGTTGACTCCGCATGCAGAGCCCCCTAAGCTTGCGCATCAGTATTTTTGTAGCAAATGCTTGCAAGGCCCATTCTCCATAGGTGTAACCCTTAGTCCTTCCACTAGGTGACACCCAAGTGCTAAACCAGAGCCCCCCCAAGGGAGAGAAGAGCCAGCTGTGTTAGCTCACTCCTATCCTCCCCTGCCAGCATCAACAAGTGTCCGAGTTGCTAATTAATCTCACTGTCACCTGCATCATAGTCAGGCCTTTATCCTTCTTTGCCACATAGTTGGCTTTCAATAGCCAGAATTTCTGACTATGACAAATCAACTGATCCTATAGAACCAGCTACTTCCTCTTGTTCAGTGCAGCACATATTTATGCCAGTTTTGGAATTGACTTTCATGTACATCCAAGGACCTCTGCTTTGTAGGAGCCACAGTTTCTCTGTCCACATGTCTGTCAGTTTGTCCTGATTTCAGACAAAGGCACTGATGCTGAGTATGTGTACAGGGATACTGTATGGTTAGTGTTTCATCAGCAGCGCACTTTATATCACTGTACTTGACTCTCAGACTCTCTTACATGACCCTTGGTTATAAAATCTCTGTACTTCACTCTCAGACTCTCTTACATGGCCCTTGGTTATAAAATCTCTGTACTTCACTCTCAGACTCTCTTACATGACCCTTGGTTATAAAGTCACTGTACTTCACACTCAGACTCTCTTACATGACCCTTGGTTATAAAATCACTGTACTTCACTCTCAGACTTTCTTACATGACCCTTTTGGTGCTGTCTGTTACAGGGTGCTGTTCATTACAGGACATTGTCTCTCACAGAGTGCTGTCTGCCATAGGACACTACCCATCATAGGGTGCTGTGCATAAGAGGGTGCTGTCCATTACAGGGCACTGTCATAGGGTACTGTCCATCATAGGACACTGTCCATCAAAGGGCCTTTCCATCACAGAGTGCTGTTTGCCATAGGGCACTGTCTTTCATAATGTGCTGTCCAAAGGGTACTGTCCATCAAAGGGCTGTTTGTCATAGGGTGCTGTCCATCAAAGGTCACTGTTCATCATAGGGTACTGTCCATCAAAGGGCTGTTTGTCGTAGGGTGCTGTCCATCAAAGGGCACTGTTCATCATAGGGTACTGTCCATCACAGGCAATGTCTATCACCGGGTGCTGTCCACGATAGGATACTATTATAGGATGCTGTTCATCACAGGGCATTGTCCATCACAGGGCACTGTCCATTACAGGGTGGTGTGCAACACAGCATGCTGTTCATAACAGGGCATTGTGGATCATAGGGTGGTATCCATCATAGGGTGATGCCCATCAGAGGGGACTGTCCATCATATGGTGTTGTCCATCTTAGGATACTATCATAGAATGCTGTTCTTTACAGGGCATTGTCCAGCATAGGGCAATGTCCATTACACAGTGGTGTCTGTTATAAGATGCTGTCCATCACAGGGTACTGTCCATCATAGACACACACAGGGCACTGTATCTCCCAGGGTGCTGTCCATCATAGGTCAATGCCCCCCAGACAAGTGTCTGTCAGTGCATTGTGCAGTTAGCTTTCCTGAGTCTTGAGTGGTCTCCATGTCTCAAAAGACCACCATGATGTCTTATCCAGTGACCCTTTCAGGGCTGTATCATTCTGTATCAGTCTGCTTGTCTACCGTGCACCTTGCCCTCAGTCTTATATCTTCCATCCATGTGCTGTAACTGGTTATATATGGCTCAGTAAAACCTCTCTAAGCACTCTGCTTCAGTAATTCTGTGTATACAGCATTTCAAGTACAGATATGCAGTCCTACCCAAGCATTCATTGAATATCAGCAAGGGCAGGTGCCTTCAGATAACACTGGATTTTTCAACTGTCCTGTGTTTGTCAGAAAATGATGAATTTAATGTTGCAGTAACAGGTTGCCACAGAATTCCAAGAGGTTCCTTTAAATTATGATGTATTACTGCCTGAATCCTCACCAGCCATCACATCATCAGTCTGCACCTGTGGTCCTGCAGCATCACCAGTGTGATGATGTCACTAGAGTTTCAACTCTGAGCATGACTGAGTCTGTATTTGTATTCTGTTAGTGAGAAGTGCTGAAGGCAGAGTGCCTGGTAGGGATGGTGTAGAGTGAGAGTGACTGAGTGCCTGGTAGGGATGGTGTAGAGTGAGAGTGACTGAGTGCCTGGTAGGGATGGTGTAGACTGAGAGTGACTGAGTGCCTGGTAGGGATGGTGTAGAGTGAGAGTGACTGAGTGCCTGGTAGGGATGGTGTAGAGTGAGAGTGACTGAGTGCCTGGTAGGGATGGTGTAGAGTGAGAGTGACTGAGTGCCTGGTAGGGATGGTGTAGAGTGAGAGTGACTGAGTGCCTGGTAGGGATGGTGTAGAGTGAGAGTGACTGAGTGCCTGGTAGGGATGGTGTAGACTGAGAGTGACTGAGTGCCTGGTAGGGATGGTGTAGACTGAGAGTGACTGAGTGCCTGGTAGGGATGGTGTAGAGTGAGAGTGACTGAGTGCCTGGTAGGGATGGTGTAGAGTGAGAGTGACTGAGTGCCTGGTAGGGATGGTGTAGAGTGAGAGTGACTGAGTGCCTGGTAGGGATGGTGTAGAGTGAGAGTGACTGAGTGCCTGGTAGGGATGGTGTAGAGTGAGAGTGACTGAGTGCCTGGTAGGGATGGTGTAGAGTGAGAGTGACTGAGTGCCTGGTAGGGATGGTGTAGAGTGAGAGTGACTGAGAACTGCTGTGCATGCAGTGTTCCATAAAGCACATGACATCCCTGTGCAGCTGACGTGCTTTACCTCAGAATGACTGCAGATTAAGAGGTGCACCTGCAGGCCTTAAGATCTTATCTACAGGAACTGAGTATGTGATTTTTTTTCAGTTTGTATTATTATTCTGGCTACGTGACACATTTTGGTTTTAGATAGAGTTGTTATACATCGTTCTGCCAAGGGAAATGGGGGAATGGGTCTTGTTGCGATGAAGTAGACAGAAGTGTGAAATATCCTAAAGGTCAAGGCAGCATTTAGACTTGAATTGTATATGCATTACATCAAGTGGAACTTTTAAAATAACAGACAACAAACTGTTAGAGCCTCAGGGATTGCTGAAGTATACATTGGCTTTAATAAATTTATCTAAATGTAGGAGTGAATTTAGAAAATATTCTTTGTCTTCAATGAGGGGTTACTGTGGCAGTAAAGCAAAACATTTTGGTTTACTCACCAGTAAAGCTGTGTTTAGCATTTTTTCATAGCTGTCTTGTTGTTCTGCTAAAGGAACCCTTGATTTTGTACAGATTTTTTTTTTACTTCTTCAAGACAAGAGGCATCTGCAGGGTGCTGCGCTTATGTTACCAAATTCTTGTGTATATCTAAACATATAATGCTAGATTAAGGGGAGAAATCTATTGGTAAGAAATCTAGGGTTAAGCAGAGTGAAAGGGGAGTAGCTTTACTAAAACAGTAGCTTATGTGTACCTGTTAACCTGAGACATGCGAGTGACCTTTTTTGTAGTAATAATTACCCAACTACTTTTATGTTTTCTCCTATCCACCTGGTGAATCTGGGCATACTGGGGCAATGCAGCAATTGCCTCATGTACACAGACAACCCTCTCCTCCTACCACCTAACACTACAACCTGTGAGAGATGCACTTACATAACCAAAATGGAAGCAAAGATCTCTCCACCCAAGATTGTGCTAAACAGTCAAGAGGAGAAGGTTAACACCCACACTACACCTCAAGCAACACATAGCCCTTCTAAACCCGCACCACCAACACCCACATATAGCAACACTAAATCCACATATGCAGAGGCCCTTAACTGTAACCTGCCCAAGCAACAAAGATCTCTGAAGCTGAAACGCAAACAAACACCAATCACAACCAATGTGTCACATAGTTCACAACACCAGTGTGCCACCCAGCAACAGCCCCTAAGGCTAGACAATGTACCTAGCACTTTAGTCATAGGTGACTCTATAGTCCGGCACACTGATGTCCCTCTCACCAGGTTGAATAAGGAGAAAATTACAGTCAGCTGCCTGTCGGGTGCCAGGATCCGCCACATAACGCATGCACTCAAGTCACTCCACAACAAGTACAAATATGACTCTGTCATTGTCCATGTTGGAGTGAATGACTTGAGACGTACCTCCCTGGACTACATGAAAAGAGACATGGAAGAGCTCTCTGATCATGTGGCCCAGGCAGGTATGACCCTGGCCCTGAGTAGCATCCTGCCTTCGCCCAGAATGATACCACAATATAAGGATAAAATGATTGACTTCAACAATTGGCTAAGCTTATGGTGTCATTCAAAGGGGATCCAGTATCTGTCTGCCTGGGATGACATGATTGACAGACCACGATGCTTTGCCAGAGATGGTCTGCACCTGTCACCCCTGGGATTCAGGTTACTGGCTAAGGCTCTTGCCACCCCTATAGTGCCTTTTTTAGGCAAGGCTCAAAGGACAAAACCACCACCGTAACAGGTATAAGCATGCAAAATCTGAAGGTAATGCTACTCAATGCTAGAAGTCTAAACCTCAAAATGCACTCTCTTGAGGCACTCCTAAAAATGGAGAACATCGATATCTGTGCAGTAACTGAGACCTGGTTCAAAGATCCAGAGAGCAACCCTGCAATACCAGGCTACAACTTTTCGGCCACCAAACCAGGACCGAAACACTAAAGGTGGAGGAGTGTCAATATTCACCAAGGATATTCACACCACCAGGGTAGTTGGCCAACACAATGTGTCTGAAATTCTCCAAGTGTAACTAACACTAGGTAAGACTGCAATCCAAATTGTAGCTTGCTACAGATCCCCCACCATACCCCAAGATTCTCACTACACCTTTCTAAACATACTGGAAAATATTAAGATAGAACCAAACACCCTAATACTGGGTGATTTTAACTACCCTGCCATTAACTGGGAAAACTACTCATGTCCCAACAGCTTTGCGCAACGGTTCTTGGAATTCATAAATTCCAACGCCCTGGATCAACTAATCCATAGTCCCACCAGGGGCTCCAATATCCTAGACCTGGTCATTACCAACATGGGAAATCAATGCTCTATACCTATGGTCACCCCCTTGTTAGTCAGGTCTGACCATAAGCTAATCACCCTTAACATCCACATTCCACCCCCACCCCCCAGTAAAGAAACCACCATAAAAAACTTCTCCAAAGCCAACTTCATGCTACTCAAGTCAGAAGTGACAAACTTCATGACACCCATGCAGACAGGAACTGAAAGTTCAACTGCTGAATCCTACACTAAGGCACTGTACGAGCACATACACTCATGCATGAATCGTGCCATCCCAAATAGAACCAAAATGCTCTCATCCAAAAAAAGGAAGCCAATCTGGTGGTCCCCTGCCATAAACAAACTTTACAACAAAAGGAAGAAACTTTTGCAGAAAAGTGGAAAATTCCAGGATGCAAAAAACTCCCTTACTAGCCTCAGTAAGAAACTGAGATGCCTCATAAAATCCTCCAAAGCTAGTTACGAAAATAAAATTGCCAAAGATTCCAAAGACAACCACAAAGCATTCTATAACTATGTCAAGAATCTAAATGGCAATGCTCAGATCTGCTCTGAGCTAAAACAGAATGGCATTAAATATACTGATCCGAATGATATTGCCAATATCCTGGCAGATCGATTCAGTGCCAACTTCACCCCCCTCTCACCCCCTAAATGGCCCATCTTAATACTGGAAGATTGCCAAATTCCAGTAATAATGGCCACACAGGTACAAAACGCACTCTCTAAAGGCAAAAATACAGCATCCATGGGACCAGATGACATCCTGGGCTGTGTACTACATGAACTACAATGTGAACTGGCACCTCACCTAAGTGTCTTGTTTAATCATAGCCTCACCTCAGGTTTCGTGCCCACTGAGTGGCGCAGAGCTACAGTTATCCCAATCCACAAGGGGGGATCCACCTTGGATCCCAGAAACTACCACCCCATCAGTCTGACAAGCCTTATCTGCAAGGCCATGGAGCGTATTATCATGGAACTTATAAACAAAGACATTGGCAACCTTCAAACACTGGACCCCACCCAGTTTGGGTTTGTGAAGGGCCGATCTTGCCTCCTGAACCTGATTGACTTCTTTGAATCAGTCTCCAGAGCCATGGACAAGGGTAAGGTGGTCCATACAGCCTATCTAGACCTTGCCAAGGCCTTTGACACCATCCCCCACTCTGGAATCATAGATAAACTTACTAAGTTGGGCATTAATCCCTATGTCACCCAATGGGTTGCTAAATGGCTTACTGATAGAACCCACACTGTAAAAGTAGCCGACTCCAAATCCAGCTCCAGACAAGTGACAAGTGGAGTACCTCAGGGTTCAGTCCTGGGGCCGCTCTTGTTTGGCATCTACTTCTCTGAAGTACAGGTCAACACTAAGGGACTCTGGCTAACAAAGTTTGCAGATAACTGCAAACTAGGAGCCATTATTGAATCCCCAAATGATGTGGATACTCTACAAAAGGGCCTTACAGAAACAGATGCTTGGTGCCAGAGCCATGGACTCAAGCTCAATGCCAAGAAATGTATTGTTATCCCTTTGGGAAAAACATGCATCCATGAATTACCATATAGGTGGCAGTACACTAAACACAGAAAGTGTGATAAGAGACTTAGGGACACAGGTGGACAGTGGTCTCACCTTCGATAACCACATCACCACAACAGTCAGGAAATCCTTCTATGTGGCACACCTCATCACGAAGGGCTTTTCATCCAGAAAAAAGGAGGTCATTGTTCCACTGTACTCATCCCTCATTAGACCCATTATAGAATACAATGCCCCATTTGGTATGTACCTCTCAAGACATCTGCAACAACTGAAAAGGCCTCAGAAATACCTCACTAAAAGAATCACAGGCCTAAAGCAGATGCCCTACGCTGACCGCCTTAAAAATCTCCAGCTATACTCTGTCGCATATCGTCTACTCAGAGGCGATCTCTGCTTAACATACAAGGCCATGTCAAACCCAGAGCTGTTAGACATGCTACACTTAAAGAAATCCCAATCCCTCAGAGCTACACGCTCCAGGGATCTAAACCTTGTCATCACAATAAACAAAACATGCTGGAGGGATAGGTTCCTGACCCAGAGACTCCCCAGACTCTGGAATAGATTGCCAATACATGTCAAGCAGAGTGCCTCTTTGGACCTCTTCAAGAGGAACCTTGATGATTGGATGGGAGAAAGAAAATTCACCCCAGGGATCACGTCAGTCGCCCTGCTAGACAGGGGTCCAGGAAAGTAAATAATGTGGGAAGAAATAGCCAGGGAATTGTTATGGCTAGGTTTGTATAGGTCCTAGGGCTGATAGCCTAGTACCAACCTATGAACCTATGAACCTATGTTTATTCACATATCTTTTAGTTTTTATCTGGTTTCATTCTTTCAAGCCTGGCTTCAAAAAGCCTGTTATGGTCTTCTTGACACACACACACACACACACACACACACACACACACACACACACACACACACACACACACACACACACACACACGCACACACACTCTTCATACCTCTCAACCTGGAAACATCAAAAATCTGGACAAGGCCCATGGAAAATAGGTACAAATTTGTACGCTGATTGACATAAAATTTGCATACATAATTACATAACCCCACCCATTCTAATGGAATTGTGGGATACCAACTTTCAAATGCAAACTGAAGAACAGACAACCAAAATATGGCACCATTGACCCCCTGCAGCCATTCCAATGTTCCATTACCTAGCTATTTCACCCAATTTACCATAAACACTAATGTGCATACTGCTTTACTTCTACAATGATTATTTGGATTTTATTTTTACATTTTATAGCATAATGCACAAACACTAATAGACATCTGCTAAACAAAACAATACTGTCTCACAATGAAAACAGACTTAGCATTAAAACTTCTCTCATTCATCAAAACAGCATTAAATCCCACACCACATCCAAAGAAAATGCATCTGGCCACAGTGGTCAGTGGTGGATAAAGATTACATTTGGGCTGTTTTCAAATCATAGGCCCCTTGCACACAAAACAAGAAACATACATGTGTTCTTTGATACACCTTCCTGACTTTATTAAATTATATTCATTGTATAATATAGCACACTTGTTAGACTTAAAGCGCATTTTAAATTTATTGTTTGAACATTTTTCCAGTAGGCAATGAAGCAAAATGCATGAACCAATAATGACAAAACAGCCCAATTCAGAACATTTCCATCATAAAAGTCTACTTACTTACACACACACTTTATGTATATATATATATATATATATATATATATATATATATATATATATATATGAAGATGCGCTTGGGAAGGTGCAAAAGGGGATGGTAGTCAGAGCTGTGGGTCATGTTTTCTCTGTGTCCTACCTCTGTCCTCTGTTAGAATATGTGACACACAGACACACAGTATGTTTTTGGGTACTGCACTAATTTGAAACAGGGATATAGGATGGGGTTGCCAGTGGTACTGAATGTGTTTTCTGGAAACAAGTTGGCTGTTGATCTTTTATTATTCCAGGTATCAGTCTGAGGTCTCCCTTAAGAAGGTGCCTTATCACTCCAGGGAAATGTCTGTTCTTTCAATTATAACTAAATCCACTGCTAATTTTAGGGTGCTCTGAAAAAACATACAGTGAAGTAAAAGCATTTTAGTTAAAAATATATATGAACCTTGTCAGAACATTAATCAAAAATTGGTAGAAAAACAATAATGAAAAGCAGAACTGTGAGCTATAAAATAGCAAAATCTACCTGTGCAGTATAAAATAGTACAATCTATCTGTGTAGTATAAAATACTACAATCTACCTGTGTAGTATAAATAGTACAATCTACCTGTGTAGTATAAAATACTACAATCTACCTGTGTAGTATAAAATACTACAATCTACCTGTGTAGTATAAAATATTACAATCTACCTGTGTAGTATAAATAGTACAATCTACCTGTGTAGTATAAAATACTACAATCTACCTGTGTAGTACAAAATAGTACAATCTACCTGTGCAGTATAAAATAGTACAATCTACCTGTGTAGTATAAATAGTACAATCTACCTGTGTAGCAGAAAATAGTACAATCTACCTGTGTAGTATAAAATAGTACAATCTACCTGTGTAGTATAAAATACTACAATCTACCTGTGTAGTACAAAATAGTACAATCTACCTGTGCAGTATAAAATAGTACAATCTACCTGTGTAGTATAAATAGTACAATCTACCTGTGCAGTATAAAATAGTACAATCTACCTGTGTAGCATAAAATAGTACAATCTACCTGTGTAGTATAAAATAGTAAAATCTACCTGTGTAGCATAAAATAGTACAATCTACCTGTGTAGTATAAAATAGTACAATCTACCTGTGTAGCATAAAATAGTACAATCTACCTGTGCAGTATAAAATAGTACAATCTACCTGTGCAGTATAAAATAGTACAATCTACCTGTGTAGTATAAAATAGTACAATCTACCTGTGTAGCATAAAATAGTACAATCTACCTGTGCAGTATAAAATAGTACAATCTACCTGTGTAGTATAAAATAGTACAATCTACCTGTGTAGTATAAAATAGTACAATCTACCTGTGTAGTATAAAATAGTACAATCTACCTGTGTAGCATAAAATAGTGCAATCTACCTGCGTAGTATAAAATAGTACAATCTACCTGTGCAGTATAAAATAGTACAATCTACCTGTGTAGCATAAAATACTACAATCTACCTGTGTAGTATAAAATAGTACAATCTACCTGTGTAGTATAAAATAGTTCAATCTACCTGTGTAGCATGTAATAGTACAATCTACCTGTGTAGCATAAAATAGTACAATCTACCTGTGTAGTATAAAATAGTTCAATCTACCTGTGTAGTATAAAATAGTACAATCTACCTGTGTAGCATAAAATAGTACAATCTGTGTAGTATAAAATAGTACAATCTACCTGTGTAGCATAAAATAGTACAATATGTGTAGTATAAAATAGTACAATCTACCTGTGTAGCATAAAATAGTACAATTTACCTGTGTATCATAAAATAGTACAATCTGTGTAGTATAAAATAGTACAATCTACCTGTGTAGCATAAAATACTACAATCTACCTGTGTAGTATAAAATAGTACAATCTACCTGTGTAGTATAAAATAGTTCAATCTACCTGTGTAGCATGTAATAGTACAATCTACCTGTGTAGCATAAAATAGTACAATCTACCTGTGTAGCATAAAATAGTACAATCTACCTGTGTAGTATAAAAATAGTACAATCTACCTGTGTAGCATAAATAGTACAATATGTGTAGTATAAAATAGTACAATCTACCTGTGTAGTATAAAATAGTACAATCTACCTGTGTAGCATAAAATAGTACAATCTGTGTAGTATAAAATAGTACAATCTACCTATGTAGCATAAAATAGTACAATCTGTGTAGTATAAAATAGTACAATCTACCTGTGTAGTATAAAATAGTACAATCTACCTGTGTAGCATAAAATAGTACAATCTGTGTAGTATAAAATAGTACAATCTACCTGTGTAGTGTAAAACGGTACAATCTACCTGTGTAGCATAAAATAGTGCAATCCGTGTAGTATAAAATAGTACAATCTACCTGTGTAGTATAAAATGGTACAATCTACCTGTGTAGCATAAAATAGTACAATCTGCCTGTGTAGTATAAAAATAGTACAATCTACATGTGTAGCATAAATAGTACAATCTGTGTAGTATAAAATAGTACAATCTACCTGTGTAGTATAAAATAGTACAATCTACCTGTGTAGCATAAAACAGTACAATCTACCTGTGTAGCATAAAATAGTACAATCTGTGTAGTATAAAATAGTACAATCTACCTGTGTAGCATAAAATATTACAATCTGTGTAGTATAAAATAGTACAATCTACCTGTGTAGTATAAAAATAGTATAATCTACCTGTGTAGCATACAATAGTACAATCTGTGTAGTATAAAATAGTACAATCTACCTGTGTAGTATAAAATAGTACAGTCTACCTGTGTAGCATAAAATAGTACAATCTACCTATGTAGTATAAAAATAGTACAATCTACCTGTGTAGCATAAAATAGTACAATCTGTGTAGTATAAAATAGTACAATCTACCTGATCTGCTGATTTGATAGTGTGAGGGGACACTGTTTGTGCCGAAGGGAATGAGGATGCATTTCTTTGCATTAAGTTTGAGGTTGTGACTAATACACCAATCACTGGTCTGTATGAGACCCTCCAGGAGTATACTGACATCATTTTGGGATTCAATGATTGTACCAAATTTGCAGTCGTCTGCGAACTTGGTCAGCCACAACCCCTTAGTTTTGACCTGAACTTCTGAGAAGTATATACCAAATAGTAGGAGGCCCAGCACTGACCCGTGTGGCATCCCACTAGTAACAGGTCTGCTGGTTGATGTGGAGTCACCAACTTTGATAGTGTGTGTCTGGTTTGTGAGCCAGTTGGCAACCCATCTTACAACAAAGGGGTTTACATTCAGTTTACTAAGTTTATCATTAATGCCTGAATGTGGGATTGTGTTGAAAGCCTTTGCCAGGTAGAGGTATGCTGTGTGCACAGATTTGCCCTCATCAATGGCCTTGGTCACATTTTCAAAAAAATCCATCAGATTTAACTGGTAGGATCTGCCCTTCATGAAGCTGAATTGGGTAAGATCCATGGTTTGGAGGTCTTTATTTATGAGGTCCATAATGATACATTCCATGGCCTTACAGATGAGGCTGGTCAGGCTTATGGGGTCTGTTGCTAGGCCATCTTTGTGGAGGTGAATAACTGTTGCTGTTCTCCATTCCATAGGAACAAAGCTTGTAGTTAGGCTATGACTGAAAAGGGTACTTAATGGTGACACTAGTTCATGTTTTAGCCTGTTTAGAAGACAGCTTGGTCCCACAGAGGCTGTGTTTTTTTGCCTTGGACAAGGCTTTAAGGACTTGCTCTTCAGATATGTAGGGTGGGGGAAGGTTTTTTTTGTAAGTAAGGTGGGGATAAGGGAATGAAATTTTCACCAAACCTATCCACTAGCAGGTTTGCTATCACTGTGGGGTCAGCGTGTGTGATACTGTTGGCCACTATTACTGTACATGCTTGGGTCCTACCCTTTAGGGTACATACATAGCTGTGAAAGGCCTTATGCTTGTCCTTGGCTGTACTTGCTAAGTTTCTCTCAAAGAAGCCCTTTCAGGATTTGGCAAGTTGTCTTATTTGCCTGTTGAGGCTGAGGAGGGTGCTTTTCCATTGTTGGGACCCTGCCTTTGTTTTCTTGGACAGCAACTTTTTGCATTTATTGTAAATTTAGTTGATGCTGGATGTCCACTATGGCAGCTTGTTTTTAGTTGGGGCTCTGGCTTTGATTCTTTCTGGTACAGCCAAGTGTATACACTTATGCAAGTGATTGTACAGGGCTTTAGTGTAAGCTTGAGGTTACCAGTTTAGCTGGGGGTGGGGCTTGGAATGCATTTATACCTTCATCTAGGAGGGTATAGCTTGTCTTCGTGAAGTTTTGTAGTCTGATTTCACACTTTGTGAGCTCTGGTTTTAGTGCCAGCTCAAAGGTGACGGATTTGTGGTCAGTTTTAACTAATGAGGCTCCAACAGTTGCAGCGGTGCATCGGTTTGGCATATGGGTCAGGACCAGATTCATGCACACAAACACAGTTTGCTGTTGGTTTGGCATATGGGTCAGGACCAGATCCATGCACACAAACACACTTTGCTTTTAATCTGTTTCTCTGCTGGCTGATTACTTACTCCTGTTGTCATTAACACAACATGCTGCTCTCCATAGAATAGCATGGCTTTAGGTGGTCCATTAATGTCCAGCATTTTTTCTTATCAAAACAACTTTTCTTAACTGGTGACAACATAACTCGTGCACTAAGAAAAGGTTCCAGCTCTTTTCTTTCCTCATACTTGATATGTTACAGCTGACGCTGGTTACAACGAGATGTAGGTTTTATATAGCATCCATATGTCATATATAAAACTCCTTCCTTAAGCACAATACAGTTGGAATAAAATGTTTAACTTGCTTACCATGCTATCGAAAAGGTGATGCCTTATCAGTTTCTCTAATACTGTCTGCAAAGATGCTGCAGCACCCCTGTAGCCACAAAGGGGCTGGTTGGACTCTAATTCTGATACTTTACCTTTAATGATGCAAGCTGTGCTCACCAATGTCATTCTATTTGACCCTGTCTTTCACCTCCACAGACATATGTTGTCTCTCTCATCTCTAGATTTTGGTTACCCTTCTCACCTCTCTTAATGTCCTTTAACCGGATATTCTCCCTGCCACTTCCATTTTTAACTGCTCCCTATGTCATGGCCTAATGCACTTTTTCATACTTGGAGCTCAGTCTCTGGACATACTACCGTGTTATCCTGATCTTGTGAAAAGCTACTCTTTTCCCTAATTTTATTATCATTGCCATCTTTTATATTCTCATACGTAAGTTCATATCAAAGCCTTTTTTCTGTATAGATCTGATTCATTCTATATGATTTATGAAGATTTTTTCTATCTTAACCATTTGTATTCCACAAAGGAAAACATAGCTTCAGATGACATACAAGAACCAATTGGGCAGTCTAGTTTGTCCATTTGTATGGAAACTGAAAATACATAACATGCAGAACTTTTTCCTCCCCAGTATACCAGAATTCTTACTGTACTACCTCTTCAGGTAAACTGTTTAAAATGTCCACCACACTTTCTATGAAATAATACTTTATTATGTCTCTACAAGCTGTGCCATCCTCATCTCATGCATCATTTTTTCTCAGTACTGATATGCTTGGATACTTAAAAGCTTCTATCATGCCCCCTTCCTGCCTTCTTTCTTCATAACTATGCCTGCTGTTGGGATGTTTTTTGCACGAGATTCTGTAGATTTGTGGAGAAGAAGAGGAAGAAAAAAGGTCTAAGTCAGAAGATGACACACTACAAAAAGTACCGCTGCGTGCCAAATGTTAGAGCTGAAGTAAGATGAAATGTGATTGTTTCTGATTTAGTAAAATGCAATTCTCATGTCTTTTTACAGGACTTAATGAAGATGTTGACGTAAATATTACAACATGCTTTGGAATTATAAGGTGTTATATATTACATGGAAGTTGTGGTATCCAACAATTCTACTGGGAATGGGAGGTGTTATATTATTATACGTTCAAATGTCATGCTAATTAGCTGTCCAGATTTTTGGCCAGATTTACCTACTTTGTCAGGATGTTTTATGCTTGAAGGCTGAGAGGTGTGGTTAACACTGATGGAAAATTTAGCATTTGTCCCTATACCAACTGGCATGAGCTGTGAGTGTGTACATTATGGAAAAAATGATTTACCCTAAGATGCCTGTCTAGTGCAGTTTTCTAACAGTGTACATCATTTTGTGTCACCTTTAGCAAAATCTCTGTGAAAGTTTGGTTACGAATCTGTAAGAATGTGTTACAACACTGGTAGTAGGCAGCTGGTATGTTTGGCTTCACTATAGAATATTGCAGCCACGTATCATAACTTCTCTGTAAGAATGTGTTACAACACTGGTAGTAGGCAGCTGGTATGTTCGGCTTCACTATAGAATACTTCAGCCACGTATCATAACTTCTCTGTAAGAGTGTGTTGCAACACTGATAGTAGGCAGCTGGTATGTTTCACTATAGAGTATTTCAGCCACGTATCATAACTTCTCTGTAAGAGTGTGTTACAACACTGGTAGTAGGCAGCTGGTATGTTCGGCTTCACTATAGAATATTTCAGCCACGTATTATAACTTCTCTGTAAGAGTGTGTTACAACACTGGTAGTAGGCAGCTGGTATGTTCGGCTTCACTATAGAACATTTCAGCCACATATTACTTCAGCCACGTATCATAACGTCTTTACTGAATTCCCCATCGTTCTCATTATACAACTCTTGGGGCAATCCCATGGACACTTATCCATTAGTGAATAAACTTCTGCAATTTCAGAGGGGGGTTTTATGGTGGCAGTGTGCCCTGTTCTGAAAATGAGTAAAATGATCAGCTGTTTGAAGATAACATACGTTTAGCTGTAGTTCACACAAGCCCATTTTATTTCATGTTGTCTTTTAGCCAAGGGTAATCGTGCAGCTGGCTTTTGGCTTTGCTTGCTGCATTTTATGCATGCTGTACAGATGTTCATGATTTGTTCTAAAATATAGGGACATTTTTAGTGTATACTGCTCAGCTAACCAGACTGCAAAGTTTTATCATTAACATTTGCTTCTCTGCCTTTGTCATTTACTTGTCAGAATCTCACTCTTAAAAGGGACTGTCTTGATGTTATCAAGGATTTTAATACACTAGTGTCCACTTTGAGTTCAAATCTGCTTTGTCATAATGCCAACTAGAGTCCTACTCTTTATGAAAACTCCAGAGTAGAATATATATTCGTATATGGTAGCAGTTACTTTGAATCACAATTAACTGAACAAATATAAAATCTCACTTGACTGAATTATGATTGACTAAAGATTGTAAAGAAGCATTGATTCACCACTCTTGTTTTTTTCTCTTTTCTCAACTGTTGTGCCACAATGGAGTTAATATATTTAAGTAAGTGTGTGTGTGTGTGTGTGTGTGTGTGTGTGTGTGTGTGTGTGTGTGTGTGTGTGTGTTGGGGGGGGCTACTGTACAAAAACAAAGTTCTTAGGTAAATTTCATGCAATACTGTTTTTCAGTCAAATGTGATTCCATGAAATAAGTTTTCAGTCAGACTGTGATTCAGTGAAGTGAGATTTAGTAATAAAAACTGTAATCATGTGTGTGTGTGTGTGTGTGTGTGTGTGTGTGTGTGTGTGTGTGTGTGTGTGTGTGTGTGTGTGTGTGTGTGTGTGTGTGTGTGTGTTTGTGTGTGAGTGAAATTGTCTTTTGCTTAACCAAAGGGCCTTATTTGGAATCAGGAACACAGACTACCTCTCAATGGCTTTAATCAAAACCTACATCATTCCAGTGACACTTTAACAACCTTGACTGGAGTAAATCATGTAAGTATCTGACTTCAAAGCAGCCATGAGCTGTGATAAAACTTGAGTGGACTCCGGGTGTACCAGATAATTAAATATTTCAGTTAACCATTGTGGAAGGAAACTGAAACCTTACAACTGTGTAAATACAAGACAAGGTGGGTGCCATAAACCACTCCAGATTCATTCCTGAAGACTTCATGTTATCTAACACTGCAGAAGTGTAAATACTTTTCAAGATGTGCCCCACCCTATCCTGTATTCTGTTTTATAATTCCTCAGTCTGGAATGTTTTACTAAAGAAAAATCTAGACTATAATTTCCTGTCATAGTCACTTTGTTATAATGGCAAACATGTGTCCATTTTTCATAACTCACTACAAGTACTAGCTTTGTCACTTCCTTTTATTAAAGGTAGCCACACTGCCAATGATAGTACTATATTTAAAAATCATTTACATAAAAGCCAATATTTTTAGCATACAAAACAAAAAAACATTCCCACAGCTGGTGCTATAAATCCCAGCAAAACCTGGAAAACCTAATGTCATTCTGGAAGACATTTTACACATTTGCTATGGGGGGGGGGGGGGTATTCATATTCTTTATTAATGAATTTTACCTACAAATTGAGGACAACAATAATAATAAATGTCCATATATCACCCAATAACTAACAGTGATTGTTGCATGTATTAATTTATATTGTATATTCAGACCGTTACATCTTTGGTAAAACTGCAAAGCACGTTACATATAAATAAATATTTACAAAAGATAACCCAGAAGCTTTAGATAGTTCAATGACAGAGTATGTTGTGGTGAAAACCAGGTCTGCAATGGTATATGTGAGTATGCTGTGGTGAAAACCAGGTCTGCAGTGGTATATGTGAGTATGTTGTAGTGAAAACCAGGTCTGCAATGGTATATGTGGGTATGTTGTAGTGAAAACCAGATCTGCAATGGTATATGTCGGTATGTTGTGGTGAAAATCAGGTCTGCAATGGTATATGTGAGTATGTTGTAATGAAAACCAGGTCTGCAATGGTACATGTGGGTATGTTGTAGTGAAGACTAGGCCTGCAATGGTATATGAGGGTATGTTGTAGTGAAAACCAGGTCTGCAATGGTATATGTGAGTATGTTGTAGTGAAAACCAGGTCTGCAATGGTATATGTCGGTATGTTGTGGTGAAAATCAGGTCTGCAATGGTATATGTGAGTATATTGTAGTGAAAACCATGTCTGCAATGGTATGTGTGGGTATGTTGTAGTGAAAACCAGGTCTGCAATGGTATATGTGGGTATGTTGTGGTGAAAACCAGGTCTGCAATGGTATATGTGGGTATGTTGTGGTGAACACCAGGTCTGCAATGGTATAGCTGGGTATGTTGTGGTGAAAACCAGGTCTGCAATGGTATATCTGAGCATGTTGTAGTGAAAACCAGGTCTGCAATGGTATATGTGGGTATGTTGTGGTGAACACCAGGTCTGCAATGGTATATCTGGGTATGTGGTGGTGAACACCAGGTCTGCAATGGTATAGCTGGGTATGTTGTGGTGAAAACCAGGTCTGCAATGGTATATCTGAGCATGTTGTAGTGAAAACCAGGTCTGCAATGGTATATGTGGGTATATTGTGGTGAAAACCATGTCTGCAACGGTATATGTGGGTATGCTGTAGTGAAAACCAAGTCTGCAATGGTATATGTGTGTATGTTGTGGTGAAAACCAGGTCTGCAATGTTATATGTGAGTATGTTGTAGTGAAAACCAGGTCTGCAATGGTATATCTGGGTATGTTGTGGTGAAAACCAGGTCTGCAATGGAATATGTGAGTATGTTGAAATGGAAACCATGTCTGCAATGGTATATGTGGGTATGTTGTAGTGAAAACCAGGTCTGCAATGGTATATGTGGGTATTGTGTGGTGAAAACCAGGTCTGCAATAATATATGTGGGTATGTTGTGGTGAAAACCAGGTCTGCAATGGAATATGTGAGTATGTTGTAGTGAAAACCATGTCTGCAATGGTATATGTGGGTATGTTGTAGTGAAAACCAGGTCTGCAATGGTACATGTGGGTATCTTGTGTTGAAAACCAGGTCTGCAATGGTATATGTGGGTATGCTGTGGTGATAACCAGGTCTGCAATGGTATATGTGGGTATGCTGTGGTGAAAACCAGGTCTGGAGTGGTATATGTGGGTATGTTGTGGTGAAAACCAGGTCTGCAATGGTATATGTGAGTATGTTTTGGTGAAAACCACAAAATGTCCAGAAAACCACCTTTATAAATTTTATTTTATTATTTTATTTTATTTTACATTTGTTAACCGGGCTAGTCTAGCTGGATATATCTCCATTTTCAGTAGAGGCCGGGAGCACATAGAACATAACAGTGAGACATACTTTTAATAATCACAAAGAATACAAGTAAGACAACAATAAAACAAGAATGAGTACAAATTGCTAATAATAAACTAATCAAATTCACAAAGAGAAGGTACATTATCATTAAAAGTCCTGACTAGAGATAGGACAGTTTCAAGGGCTACTTAATAAATTCCATACAGGCTATGCCATAAGGCTCCTACTACAATAAAAAATAGAGTGGAAAGAGAAGGAGGAGGAATTAAGTAATGTGAGAGGATAGGAATGAGATAGTAGTCAAGAGATGAGAGAAAAAGAGAGACTAACAAGAGGATATGGGAAAGGTAAGAAAAATAGGTCAGAACAAAGAGTGAAATTGAAGTGAGAGGAAAGGTATATGCTAGATATAAAGCACCAGGAGAGGTTGAAGGTCAGGAGAGGGGGTAGAAAAGTTAGTCAGGAGTATTACATGAGCAAAGCCAGTGATTTTGGAAGTACAGTTTGATATGTTGTTTGAAGAGGGGTAGGGATGTGATTAGTGTTATATCCCTAGGTAGAGAATTCCATACTTGGCCTGTGGTATTAGTGAATAGTGAGTCACCAGCTAAGTTGTGAGCTTTTATGGGTTTGGTCAAGAGTTTAGAAGAGGAAGGGAGGTAAGATTGTTATAACGGGTAAAAGCTGTGAAAGAATTGGAGTGTTATTAGGTTGGTACAAAATTGTGTGTGCAATAGAAAGTTGTGTCAGTGTAAGATAGTTTTGTAGTTCTAGCCAGCCTAGAAGTTTCAAATTAAGGCAGTGATGGGTTCTAAAGGGGTTGCCAGTGGCGAGGCAATGTTATTGTAGCAAGTTGCTAGTTTGTTTAAGTTAGATTTCTTGAGGTTAGTAAAGATAGGAGAGGAATAAAAGAGAGTGGATATAAGATGAGAGTGGGCTTAGTGGCTCTTGCTGATGGGGTGAGAAATGGTTTGATCGGTATAAGGATCCCATTTTCTGTTTACAGATTTGATAGTGTTGTTAATGTGTTGATCAAAGAGAGATTGTTATCAATGGTTATTCCAAGCAGTTTAGTTGTAGAGTCTGGAGAGATGACAGTATTATTGTTAGATAGGATGGTAAAATGTAGTGGGGAGGTACAGTGGTGGGGGTGAAGAGAAGAAGTTTGGTTTTTAGCATTAAGGAGGAGGTATCGTCTAGTAAACCATGTTTCTACTGTGTTGAAGATAGTTTGGGTTAGTGTGATTAGGTCAGAAGATGAGGTTGCTGAACAAATAATTGTGGAGTCGTCAGCGTATTGAATGCAGGTGGCTTGTGGGATAACAGAGTGGAGATCATTAATAAAGAGGGAGAAGAGAAGTGGGCCAAGAATAGAGCCCTGAGGGACTCCAATAGAAATGGGCAATAAGGAGGAGATGTGGTTATCCCAGAGAACGGCTTGTTGTCTGTTGCAGAGATCGTTAAACCATTTTATGGAAAGTTTATCAAATGAGAGGGATTCCAGGATCTTAATTAAAGAAGAGTGGTTAACCATGTCAAAAGCTTTTGAAAGGTCAATGAATAGTGCAGAAGAGAGAAGGTTATTGTTGCGATTGCTATTGATAGTATCTACAAAGGAAAGGAGGGCAGTGGTAGTGCTATGGTGGGGTCTAAAACCATGTTGACAGTTAGCTAAGATATTGTGTAGGGACAGATATTGAACAAGTTGTTGATGAATACACTTCTCCATAATCTTTGCTAAAGGTGAGAGAAGTGCAATTGGCCTAAAGTTAGAATACTCTATAGAGTTACCGCCTTTGTGTAGTGGGATAATATGAGAAACTTTCCAGATGTCAGGGATAGTTCCTTCTTGGGTGGTTCTATTTATAAGTATAGAAATTGGGTAGGCAATTTCTTTGGCATGCAGAAAGAGGGAGGAAGCTTGTCAGCAGAGGGTGTACAAGGTTTCAGTTTGAGGAGAAGTCGATGGATGAAAGAGGTAGAGACTGGTTGTAGAGAGAAGTTGTAGGAAGAGCTTGCTAAAATATTTGGAGGGTAGAAGTTATTAGTGTTCAGTTGACTTGCAAGAGATTGAATGGTTTCAGTAAAGAAGGAGTTGAAAGCATTGGCAGTTTGATCAGGGGTGTCTGGGTCAGCATTGAGTGGGGAGGGAGTTTTGACTGAACCTGGGGAAAGGAGTTTATTCCAAAATTGTTTTGGTTTATTAAAATGGGTTTCTTGTAGTTCACAGTAAAACTTTCTTTTGTCATTTAATATAGCTTTTTTGGTCAGGTTTCTTAGTTGACGAAAGTGAAGGAAATCAGAGTTTATTCTAAGGTGCCTCCATTTGGCCCAGACTTTGTTTCTAGAGAGGATAAGTTTTTTTGTTTCATTTGAGAGCCATGGGGCTGTTTTTGACCCAAAAAACAATAACAACAATAGCAAAGCTTTCGGGTTGCTAGCCTTCTTCAGTACTAATACAAAAATTCAACAAATCAATCAAGTTTAAATAGGAGTCAAGACAGTCACATGACATGCAGCTCAAAGATCATATGACCAACATACAATATATAAAAAATAAAATCTATACATGTATATATATATATATATATATATATATATATATGTATATATATATATATATATATATATATATATATATATATATATATAAGAAATTATACATATAGTATTAAAATACATAATAATATAAAACTGAAACATTTTACATATATATCTAACTGTTAAATAAACATATACACAGAAATCTAACAGCATAGCCTGGTTCGTTGTAATTTAACAAGAACCGGTTTTAACGTAACGGTAGAGTTCAAACCTGGAGGATGGTCAGCTGCTAACCTTAGTATCCATTTATATTCTTTAATCTCCAATAAATTATTAATATCTCCACCGCTCAGAGATGTAAAGAGAATATATATGACCCTAAACTTAAATCTATGATTAGAGCCATGTGCATTAATATGTTTATACAAGGCATTCTTATCATTTTTTCTCCTAATTTCCGATTTATGTTCAGTAATACATTCTTTTAACTTTCTGGTTGTCTTCCCCACATAAAAGGAAGTACATGCAACACAGGTTGCTAAACAGATCACATTATTACTAACACAGGTAGCTAGTAAGTTGAACTTATAAACTTTATCAGTTGTCGGATGAATAAATATGTTACTATTAATACTTATAATGTCAATGCAGCATGTACAATTCATACAGTAGAAAGTACCATGCTTAAGAGAGGACTGATAGTTACAGCCCCCATTAAAATCCTTATAACATAATTTACTTTTTAACGTTCTCCTATTCCTATAGGAAAAGTAGAGTTTATCATCCAAGACGGCCCTGACGTCTGCAGATGCCATCAGTATGACCCAATTTTTTTCAATAATCCGCTTAACCAAGTGCGTCCTAACATTATAAGTAGTAACATATCGAATTTTAGTATCCTTAATAATATTCTTATTCAAAGTAG
Source organism: Protopterus annectens (assembly GCF_019279795.1). NCBI lineage: Eukaryota > Metazoa > Chordata > Ceratodontiformes > Protopteridae > Protopterus > Protopterus annectens. The sequence continues at coordinate 310,509,344 of NC_056744.1, forward strand.
AAGTAGATTCATCCGCTGATAAAAAAAATTGGCTTAAGCCTTGTACACCTATCAGATATGGTACTAGCTTTTAAATCTAGCAGTAATTTAGAATCATATCCACTACACGAAAAATCTTTCATCATTTCATCCAACTGTAAGAAAAAACATGACTCATTAGTGTTCAATCTACTAGTCCTACTAAACTGAGCTGTTACTATTCCCTTAAAAACACGGGGAGCATGCATGCTGGTACTATGTATGTATCTACCAGCATAAACTTCCTTCTTATGAACACTGGTATGAAGCAACCCTTCTTTTAAATTAATTTTAACATCCAAAAAAAGTCATAGAACTGTCTGAAAAATCCATTTTAAACTTCAGAAAACCGATAGTGTTGTTCAAATATTCTAAATAATCAACTAATTGGGAAGGAGACCCTTTCCCAATCAAAAAGCAATCATCTACAAAACGCTGGTAAAAACATACATTATTATTCATAGGATTAATATTGTTGCAAATGTATGTCATCTCCCATTGATGTAAAACCAAATTAGCATAGGTGTTAGCTACTGATGTCCCCATGGTGCTTTTAAGCGCCTACAATGGCAGCTCTTTAGTTTTTTGGCTTATTTGGACAAAGGCATTGTCCCACGAGGCTTGAGAATTTTGAAAATGCCTTCGTATGGGAATGCTTATCCTGATTTGTTAAAGCATTGGCAACAATTAAATATTAAATTGAGCCTAGACTATATGGCTCTTATCAATGATTACTTTTCTACTAATGAAAAAGATTTAAAAGATGAAATCATGGTTATGGAAAGTGATATTATGGCTATGCCCTGTTTTAACAACATGCTTAACATATATCAGCAGATGCTTGATAGACTGCACGCTCTTGATGACCGGCTTGAAGCTACCAAGAAACGTAAACTTATGCGAGACATGGCTGATTTTCAGAGAGGTCATATATTTTCTTGGCTGAAAAATGATTTTTCTGCTAATAATAATAACAAGACTTATTCCAATAAGCTTCCTTGGATACTTTGAATGTTTTTCCTGCATTGACGCTCATTCATCTCTTCATGAACTGCCATCTATTACTTCATCTAATTCGTTGACTGAAGCTACGCCCACTCCAATTATATTGAAGACAGCTGATGTAAGTGCGGATTCCACATTAATGATGAAGGAAAACGGAATGAAAGTGATAACGGACATACCAATAGCGCTAAGAAAACTCACCAACTAACGTTAAATCTCTTACAGAAGCGCTTTCAGTTGGATCAGCCCGAGAAGATACAAGAGCGGACTGTACCGAGAGGTCGATCCTTAACAAGGCAAACTGTGTCTTCAATCAAACGCAAGAACGACAGCCCTTTAGGGCAATGGAAGATGAGCCGCTGATAACAAAAGGTACTTTGAATTTGTCTAGCTTCATTTTGGAAGCTTCTCATTATTCTTTGCTCCAAAAGGGGCTTCGCTTCATTCCTACAACTAGCGACAATTTAGTTGCTGCCTTGACTGATCTTAAACAATTTGTTAAGAATGTAAACTTAAAAGTTTTATTTAACAACTCTGCATCGGTTCAATCAGGCTGTAAAAGGTGTAATACATTTATACCTGTTAGTATTCCTGTCCTCACTGCTTACCATGATTTGTGTGAAATGGAATTGAGAAGTTTATATTCTGACTCTATAAATTTAAAACGTTATAATCTAACATATGATGAATTTATGGCTTTAAAAGCATTACAGGTTGATAGCAGTATAGTCATTAAGCAGACTGACAAAGGGGGTGTGGTGGTACTTATGGATCGAGATAAATATTTGTCATTCATGACCACCATCCTTGAGGATGGCTGTGCATTTAGACGCATTACATCTGTTGATGTTAAAAGATGCATTAGCTCGGTGAATATGATAATTTATGATTTACAGATCAATGGTGACATTGGTTTGGATTTATTTCATTTTTTTTACCGTGCCTTGTCCAGTCATTCCACAATTATATGGTCTACCAAAAATACACAAGTCATTGTGTGATCCACCTATAGTGTCTGGTAATGGCTGGTTAGCTGAGCCTATCTTGGTTTATTTACAGAAACAGCTGCAACCTTTTTTGTTAGTGTCATAATGTTTTGAAAAATACCACAGACTTTATTATTAAATTAAAACATTGGTTTGATAGTTTGAATACCGCTTCTCTAAAGCAAGGGGATTTTCTATTTGTAACCTTGGATATTTCATCCCTGTTTACGGTTATACCGAATGATTTTGGTATTGAATCCATTAGAGAATTTTTGACCGCGCAAACTTCTCCATCAGCAAGGCATATAGAGAATATTTGTTCTCTTTTGGACATAGTTCTAACTGATAACATTTTTTTGTTTGATAGGCAACTTTATTTGCAGCTCACTGGTGTAGCCATGGGCACATCAGTAGCTAACACCTATGCTAATTTGGTTTTACATCAATGGGAGATGACATACATTTGCAACAATATTAATCCTATGAATAATAATGTATGTTTTTACCAGCGTTTTGTAGATGATTGCTTTTTGATTTGGAAAGGATCTCCTTCCCAATTAGTTGATTATTTAGATTATTTGAACAACACTATCGGTTTTCTGAAGTTTAAAATGGATTTTTCAGACAGTTCTATGACTTTTTTGATGTTAAAATTAATTTAAAAGAAGGGTTGCTTCATACCAGTGTTCATAAGAAGGAAGTTTATGCTGGTAGATACATACATAGTACCAGCATGCATGCTCCCCGTGTTTTTAAGGGAATAGTAACAGCTCAATTTAGTAGGACTAGTAGATTGAGCACTGATGAGTCATATTTTTCTTACAGTTGGATGAAATGATGAAAGATTTTTCATGTAGTGGATATGATTCTAAACTACTGCTAGATTTAAAAGCTTGTACCATATCTGATAGGTGTACAAGGCTTAAGCCAATTTTTTATCAGCAGATGAATCTACTTCTACTTTGAATAAGAATATAATTAAGGATTCTAAAATTCGATATGTTACTACTTATAATGTTAGGACGCATTTAGTTAAGTGGATTATTGAAAAAAATTGGGTCATACTGATGGCATCTGCAGACGTCAGGGCCATCTTAGATGATAGACCCTATTTTCCTATATGAATATGAGAACGTTAAAAAGTAAATTATGTTATAAGGATTTTAATGGGGGCTGTAACTATCAGTCCTCTCTTAAGCATGGTACTTTCTGCTGTATGAATTGTACATGCTGCATTGACATTATAAGTATTAATAGTAACATATTTATTCATCCGACAACTGATAAAGTTTGTAAGTTCAACTTACTAGCTACCTGTGTTAGTAATAATGTGATCTGTTTAGCAACCTGTGTTGCATGTACTTCCTTTTATGTGGGGAAGACAACCAGAAAGTTAAAAGAACGTATTATTGAACACAAATTGGAAATTAGGAGAACAAATGATAAGAATGCCTTGTATAAACATATTAATGCACATGGCTTTAATCATAGATTTAAGTTTAGAGTCATAGATATTCTCTTTACATCTCTGAGAGGTGGAGATATTAATAATTTATTGGAGATTAAAGAATATCAATGAATACTAAGGTTAGCAGCTGACCATCCTCCAGGTTTGAACTCTGCCGTTACGTTAAAACCGGTTCTTATTAAATTACAACGAACCAGGCTATGCTGTTAAATTTTTGTGTATATGTTTATTTAACAGTTAGATATATATGTAAAATGTCTCAATTTTATATTATTATGTATTTTAATGCTATATGTATAATTTCTTATATATATATACATGTATAGATTTTTATTTTTATATATTGTATGTTGGTGATATGATCTTTGGGCTGCCTGTCATGTGACTGTCTTGACTCCTATTTAAACTTAATTGGTTTGTTGAATTTTTGTATTAGTATTGAAGAAGGGTAGCAACCCGAAAGCATTGCTATTGTTTTTATAAGGTGGTTTTCTTGACATTTTGTGGTTTAATTTGCTATCATATTGCAGCACTTTGGATCTATTTATGTTTTGGTGAAAACCAGGTCTGCAATGGTATATGTGGGTATGTTGTAGTGAAAACCAGGTCTGCAGTGATATATGTGGGTATGATGTGGTGAAAACCAGGTCTGCAATGGTATATGTGGGTATACTGTGGTGAAAACCATGTCTGCAATGCTATATGTGGGTATGCTATAGTGAAAACCAAGTCTGCAATGGTATATGTGGGTATTTTGTGGTGAAAACCAGGTCTACAATGACATTGCTGTCCAGTAGCACATTACCCATTCACTAAACTACAGTGGGATGACACAATATCCCATAATAGGATCATTTCCAGATCGGTCCTGAGAATTACTACTGATCTAGTTTATTTGTGCAACATCTGGTTAGGATCTAAACTTTTAAAATTCACAAGTTTTGTTTTCCCCATTTACAGGCTTGCCAGAAACAGTACAGGGATGTCTTAATCCAAAGTTTGTAAATGTATAAGCTTTCACAAACATAAAACAAGAGAGATAAACTAGTAACCAGGAAACATAATCCAAGACAATGATTATTCCTAAATGTGACTGCAACTGGTTTCCTCCAGGTTATAAAATATCTAAAAGGGATATATGAGATACAAACCCATGTCTCCAGTTGTGATGCAAATATGCTTTTAATCAGTAAGACAAACTTTACGCTGAAGTTCTCAAACCACCACGTT